>NC_026001.2:30775586-30842586 GCF_000442705.2 Elaeis guineensis
ACAATACTCATGTGCATCTTTAAATAAATGGGCCAATAGAATCCACATTGGAGAACTTTGCAACTGTCTTCTTGGATGCAAAGTGACACCACATGCTTGGTTATGACATAAAGATAGAATGCTTCTAACCTCATTGTCTGGAATACATCTTCTAATGATTTTGGTCAAGACACTGCTTAAAAAGGATAATCATCCCAAATGAAATAATTCATCTGGACAAAGAATTTGTGTCTGTCCTGAGTGGTCCAATGAGAAGAAACTTTATCAATGGCTAAATAGTTGATAATATCGGCATACCATGATTCAATGGATACGGACATGAGTTGTTTATCAGAAAAAATTTTATTAATGGGTGGTTCACTAGATGGTGCGACTGTGATTTGGGATAAGTGATTAGCTACTATATTTTTTGTTCCTTTCTTATCCTTGATTTCTAGATCAAATTCTTGAATGAGCAAGATCCATCGTACCAAGCGTGCCTTGGCATCTTTCTTTGCTAGGAGACGTCTAATGGCTGGGTAATTAGTATACACAATAGTATGGGACCCAAACAAATAGGAATTAAATTTTTCTAAGGCAAAGACAATAGTCAGAAACTTCTTTTCAGTGGTAGCGTAATTAAGCTACATATCATTTAAGGTTTTGCTAGCATAGCAAATAACTCTAGGCAGCTTATTAATTTTGACCTAAGACTACACTCACAGCATGATCGGATGCGTCACACATGAGTTCAAAATGTTCAAACTAGACAGGAGGATGAATGTGGGAGCTAAAATGAGTTTCTTTTTAAGAATCTCAAAAGACTCTAGGCACTCGGAAGTGAACTCAAATTTGATTTTTTTACTAATAGGCTTGTTAATGGGCGAGCCACTTTGCTGAAATTGGTAATGAATCTTCTATAGAATCCAGCATGTTCTAAAAATGAATGAATTTCTTTGACAGACTTGGATGATGGAAGATTCGCAATTAGGTCTACTTTGCTTTGTCCACTTCAATTTTTTTCTTCAAAACTACATGGCCAAGAATTGTACCTTCTCTAATCATGAATTAGCATTTTTTCTAGTCGAGAATTAAGTACTTCTCCTTACATCTTTCTAAGACTAATCTCCGATGATCTAAGCATTCAGAGAAGGTAGAGCTAAAGACAGAAAAATCATCCATAAAAATTTTTAAAAATTATTCAAATATATCAAAAAAAATACTAATCATACATCTTTGGAATATTGCCGATGCATTACATAACCCAAAGGGCATATGCCTATAAGCGAAGGTTCCAAAACGATAGGTGAATGTAGTCTCTTTCTAGTCCTCAAGGGCCATGGGGATCTGGTTATAGCCAGAGTATCCATTAAGAAAATAATAGAACTCATGTCTGGCTAATTTCTCTAATATTTGGTCAATAAATGGCAAGAAAAAATGATCTTTTCTTGTTGCTGCATTCAGTTTTTTATAGTCTATACAGACCCTCCATTCTGTTTGGATCCTAGTTGGGATAAGTTCGTTCGCCTCATTTTGGACCACCGTTATCCCAGACTTTTTGGGTACTACTTGTACAGGGCTTATCCATAAGCTATCAGAGATGGGGTGGATAATTTCATTATCAAGTAACTTTAAGATTTTTTTTTTTGACAACATCCTTCATGGCTGGATTAAGTCTTCTCTAGGCATCTCTAGTTGTTTTGCCTTTTCCTTTAGGTGTATCCTGTGTTGAACTATGGAAGGACTTATTCCCTTAATATCGACCATGGTCCAGCCTATTGCTTCTTGATTCTCTCTAAGGATTGCTAACAACTCCTCTTGTTTAAGATTTAAGTCTGAGACAATAATTATAGGCAAAGTTTTCATTGGACCTAAATAGGTATACTTAAGATACTCGGAGAGGGGTTTCAATTCTAATTTGGTTGCTTTCTCTATTGATGGCTTGGGTGATGGTTGACCATTAACTCTAGTGGTTTCACTAGGGCTCCAATCTTGATTCCATCCTATGATTATCATTTGAAGAGACTTCATTGACCTCTTCATATTCTTGGTCCATGCAAAGTTCATAGTCGAACTCTTCATCATTGAGGTCGGCGGACTCATACGTATTCTCTTGAATCTAGTTCATGTCGCTTATTTGCTTGGTTTAAGTTAGATGAAAAATATTTAACTCTATAGACATATTACCAAAAGAGAGTTTCATCAATCCATTTCGGTAATTGATTTGTGCATTAGTTGTGGCCAGAAATGGTCTACCTAATATAACTAGAATGTGACCCTTTGGGTTGGTGATGGGTTCAGTTTCTAGCCATTTCACTAGGCTATATAGCCATTTCTTTGCATTGTCCTTAAGTGTGAAGTTGATCAGCCTATGTTTTATGGTATGTTCTAACATTTGGTGTATTCTCATGGTTTTACAAACCTCCTCAAATTCTCTAATGAAAATATATGCATCCTCAATTCCATTGAATTTGGGGAGCATATTAATTATTTGAGGCTTAGTTTCAAAATTATCAATCATAACCTTAGGGAGTCTTATACATGATGGTTGGGCTGAGCCTACAGGATAGTATAGGTCTTTAAGGTATTTGAATTCTTAATTGGGTTCACCCATGATGGACTTGACAATTTCTTGACTTGAAATGGGGTTCGATTCAATTCTTACAAGTCGACACAATTCTCTTTTTCAAATTGCAATGTTTAAGTTTTTTTTTTTTGAAGGAGAGAGAACAGGAAGGAGAGGGTTCTAAAGATGAATCTTAAGGAGTCCTAAATCTAGAGAAGAAAGAGAAGAGTATTTTAATTAGATTTAAATTTTAGCAAACAAATAAGTTATACATACAAACCTAACTAGAGTTAGCCTAAATCTAGACAGCTCCTAATTGCCAAGGTCATCCTGGAGCCCTCCAAATCAGAAACCAACTAGCCAATTAGCCAGGTAAGGATAAGATCGGTAGGAGGTTCGTCATACTTTCACAACAAAACCTAATTAGAGAACACGTTTCTTCGAGCTCTTATTCTTGAACCTCTTTTCTAGACACCAGTCAACTAGTCAATCCTAATCCTGTCTAACTCTTCGGATGCTTTGTCCTAGTGAGCTCGAACACCTTAGTGGTCAATATTTAATTAATTTTTTTTTAAAATTAGGTTATGCAGATGCAAGGAAGTGATTTGTAGGCTAAGGAATGATGATTAAATCCTCATCTTATCTTAGTTAATGGGTTGTGCTCTTAAAGTGTTTTTGTGAGAATGCAATGCAGATACAGGTAAGGTATCCAATCAAGTTAGAAATTTTATTTTTGTGTTTTTGGTTACACTATTTTAGTTAAATATTATGAAATGTCAAAGATTTTTTTTTTAGGGTTTAAGGTTTATTTTTTTATAGATATATTTTTTAGGTTTTTGATTTTTTTTTGGAATTTTGTAGAAAAATAAGTTCAAGTGATTAAATCTCTAAAAAAATTCACTAAGCTATAAAAAATAGTGTTGGTGCAGAAATCTGTTCGCACCGGGGAAGCTGGAGTCGGAGAAGCCGCGGTCCGCCGCCGCGGACCTGCAAGGAAGTCTAAACCGGAGGTGGGGTTGCTCCGGCAAGACCCTCCGACGCTCAAGTCAGTACTCTGCCTCAACAAGAATGGGAGTGCTCGAACGGAGAATTTAGCAGAGTTTTGAGATAGAAAAGAGGGCTTAAAGAATAACGTATCTGGGTCCCCTTTTATAGGCGGGGGAGGCAATCGGGCCGATGGCGACGTTTGTAACCGTCTGGTAGTGGACCGCCCCAGTCAGGGGAATTGATTGCAAAAGATAGTGGGGTAGACGCGTGGGCATCATCGTGGCTTGCCACGTGGAATCTGTTACGCTGGGTGGAGCAGCATCCGTTGTCGTGACTTGCCAGCAGCTGGGAGAATCGCATGGAATCCGTCGCAGGGGTGGAGCAGATTCGTGGCCGTTACTGCGGCCTGCCAGGGGTAGTGGAGCTGTGCAGAATCTGCTACGAAGGTGGAGCAGGGCGGCGATGGCTGCTGTGGCCTGTCAGGGAATGATGGAACTGCGCGGAGCCCGCCATAAAAGTGGGGCAGGATCGTGGTGGAGTCCGACCTCCGGGGGGGCCAGGCGGAACCCTCTTGAAGCTGAAGTTGGGGACGGAGCCCGGCTTCCGTAGGAGTCCGGGCGGAGCGCGCAATTCATGTCGGCGGTGGAGCCCGGCTCCCGTAGGAGTCCGGGCGGAGCTTGCTGATGTCGCGGTGGAGCCCGGCTCCCGTAGGAGTCCGGGCGGAGCTCTGATGTCGGCGGTGGAGCCCGGCTCCCGTAGGAGTCCGGGCGGAGCTTTGATGTCGGCGGTGGAGCCCGGCTCCCGTAGGAGTCCGGGCGGAGCATTCTGATGTCGGCGGTGGAGCCCGGCTCCCGTAGGAGTCCGGGCGGAGCATTCTGATGTCGGTGGAGCCCGGCTCCCGTAGGAGTCCGGGCGGAGCATTGCTGATGTCGGCGGTGGAGCCCGGCTCCCGTAGGAGTCCGGGCGGAGCTATTCTGATGTCGCGGTGGAGCCCGGCTCCCGTAGGAGTCCGGGCGGAGCATTCTGATGTCGGCGGTGGAGCCCGGCTCCCGTAGGAGTCCGGGCGGAGCATTGCTGATGTCGGCGGTGGAGCCCGGCTCCCGTAGGAGTCCGGGCGGAGCTATTGATGTCGGCGGTGGAGCCCGGCTCCCGTAGGAGTCCGGGCGGAGCATTCTGATGTCGGCGGTGGAGCCCGGCTCCCGTAGGAGTCCGGGCGGAGCATTCTGATGTCGGCGGTGGAGCCCGGCTCCCGTAGGAGTCCGGGCGGAGCATTCTGATGTCGGCGGTGGAGCCCGGCTCCCGTAGGAGTCCGGGCGGAGCTATTGGATGTCGTGGTGGAGCCCGGCTCCCGTAGGAGTCCGGGCGGAGCATTCTGATGTCGCGGTGGAGCCCGGCTCCCGTAGGAGTCCGGGCGGAGCTATTCGATGTCGGCGGTGGAGCCCGGCTCCCGTAGGAGTCCGGGCGGAACCATTCTGATGTCGGTGGTGGAGCCCGGCTCCCGTAGGAGTCCGGGCGGAACATTCTGATGTCGGCGTGGTGGAGCCCGGCTCCCGTAGGAGTCCGGGCGGAACATTCGATGTCGGGTGGACCCGGCTCCCGTAGGAGTCCGGGCGGAACCATTTGTGGGGGTGGAGCCCGGCTCCCGTAGGAGTCCGGCGAACATTCTGATGTCGGTTCTGCTGAGGGTTTCAGCTGTGGGTATTTTATACCCAACACCAGTCCCCCTACTTCCGAGTTTGAATTTCAAGCGAAGGAAGTACAGAGAGGGAGAGAGACATAGCTGAAACCGTCCCTTCGAATCCTGCGCACTGCCGCCTCCAGATATTTTGGCATTAAATGAGCGCGTGCCGGGGTCTTTTCGAGTTGGGGCGATACGAAGGGGGCGCTTCGAGAATCCCGCAGGTACACTGCCTAGGTACGGCGTAATTATGGCCCTGCCAACCGCCAGCCGCCTTTAGTCGTCTGCCGCGGGGAGTGGGACACGTGTCGAGCGCGGACTGGCCTGGGGGGATTCGAGATCATTATGGCGCCGGATCCCAGGGTCTATTTAAACCCGTCCTCCCCCCTTCAGGCGTCCCACTCCATTTCTGATTTTTGCTGGCGTCTGTCATCTCCCCGAGAGTCTGCTCTCGCGAACGCCCTCTCAAGCCGTAGGCGCCTTTCGTCTCTCGCCCCCCGGGTCCTCAGAGCAAGATAGGTTAGTGCCCACCTTCTTTTCACCGCCTAGGGATCTTTCGTCTTTTCATTCTCTTCGTGTCTTCCTCCGGGTTGACCTTTGGCGTTTCGTTCCCCCTCGATTTGCCTTTCTAGGGCCCTTTAGGTTTTCCCCCAAGAAAAATGTCTTCTGAATCTTCTGTCCCCGTAAGTTCTGGGAGTTCTTCTGCTTCGAACCCCCAGGCCCCCGTTTCTGCGGATGAACCCCGCTCGGGGCAGGGCCTCGCCCGGTTTTCGCGCGGGCGCCATTTCGTGTTCGTCGACTCCGGACGAACTTCTCCTGATAAGGGCTCGATACGGGTCCCTGCGGAGTACGACCTGGAGCTTCCTGGCCCCTCTGATAGGGCCAGCGCTCCCCTCCCGGCCGCTTTTGCTTGTACCAGGAGGCCTTTCGCGCGGACTTCGGCTTCCGCTCCCAAACTTTGTTGCCGCCTTCTTTCGCTTCTTAGATATTTCACTTGCTTCTGTTGCCCCGAATTCTTTAGGTTTTTGATAGGGTTTCTCTCTCTCTGCCATATAGCCGAGGTTCAGCCATCCCTCTCCTTGTTCGACATTTCTACACCTTCAAACGCCATCCTTCAGCGAAGGACTGGTGGTACTTCTCCCCCCAGTTCGGTAAGAAGGGGTTGCTGAAGGGCGCCCCTTCTTCATTCACAACTGGAAGGGAAATTTCTTTTTGTCTACTGCCCTACCTTGGAACTAGGTCTGCCCCGTTGGGGGCTCTGAGGGATTCGTCCGCCGGGCTCCCAGCCTGGGAGAGGACGACCTCCAGGCCGCCCAGAAGCTCCTGAGTTATCCCGCTCCTTCCCTTCCTAACCTTCTGAGGAGCCGCTCCTTTTCAACATCGGCCTGAGCCCTCAGGATCCAGCAAGTATTTATCTTTCTTTTCTCGCCTTCTTCCTGTTCATTATTTTTTCTTCCCTCTTTCCTCCTCTTCTTTTTCTTTTTTTTTTTTTTTTTTTTTTTGACTCCGGACTGATCGATGTCGCTTCTTTTTCTTCCTCTTCTCTCTTTTTTTTTTTTTTTTTTTTTTTTAGCAATGGACGCCGAAGCCACGCGGATGCTCGCCAATCTATGAGAGCTCAGAAGAGGAAGGGCGCGACGACCTCCGGCTCAGCGAAGAGGGCCAGGTGGAAGAGACGAGCTTGGTTGCCCGTCCAGGCGACCCCGGCCATCGACATTCCTTCGGATGCCGAACCAGTGGCCCCCCGGGCTCCCTCAAGGAGCCGCCGACCGAGGTCCCCATTCCGGAGGTCCGCCCCCGGGAGGCGCCCGCGTGGGGAAGAGAAGGAAATCGGTGGCCCGCAGGGCGAGCAGCCACCGAACCGCTGCAGACGAGTCCGTCTGCTCCGAGGGGGGATCGGAGAACCCCTTCAACGACAAGGCTCTGATCAGGCGGCTGCTCGACGGCTGCATTCTGCCCGATGTCGTGGAGAGGATCGACCGTGCCGATCCCGAGCAGCGGGCCTGGGACACTCTGGGTCCTTTCTTGAGGTAAGCGGATGTTGATTTGCATGATTGTTCGGTCTTGTTGTAATTCTTATCCATCCTTGCAGATCGGGCACCAGCTCTTCGCCTACGTCGAGGCGTCGGGCCGCACGAGAAGGGACCTTCTCCGGGCGGAGGAGCGCTGTCGGGATGAGGCTGCCCACTTCAAGCGAAGACGGTCCGAGGTGGCCGCCCTCCGGGAGGCCCTGGAGAGAGAGAGGCAAGACCGGGAAGAGGAAAGACAACCCGGGAGGAGGAAAGACAAGCCCGGGAGGCGGAGAGACGGAGCCTGGAGGAGTCGGTGAGGAAGGCGGAGGCGAGGTCGCCCATCTGGCCGAGCAAACTCCGGTTCTGGTCTCGGAGGCCAGGACCCTTGCGGTGGAGGAGTTTAAGGCCTCCGCGGAGATGAGGGAGCTGAACGTCCAGTTCGGCCTGGAGGCATTCACCAAGGGTTGAGCTTTGCGGGAGAAGGTGGCCAGCAGATATCCCGACCTTGGTCTCGAATTCTTGGAGGAGTCCGACGACGAGGCCGGCCCTTCGCCCGCCGCTACAGCAGTTGCACCCCCGCGCCGAACTCTCCACCCCCTGCTCCCGAGGTCTGAGACCTCCGACCTTGTATCTTTCTTTTGTTGTCATGCTTCCTTTCCATTTGTCTTCAAGATCAATTAATAAAGTCCGAATTCTTTTTGTGGATGATTTTTTCTTCCCTCTGCTCCTTCTTTCCGACCTTTCTCTTGTAACGAATCGGTCTTTGACGCTTGCCTCTTCCGATGGCAGTGTCTCGCTGAAGCACTCCCCTTGCCCCTGGGGGTCCCGCTGAAGTCCACTATCCGACGGTTGAAAAAGGAGGTCCTCCACTTGACGAGGAAGCTGAAGAAGTCGGAAGGCGAGCTCCGTCAGGGAAAAAATGCTACTCCGAGGCCGCTACCGAGGCCGCCCACTTCAGGAGTATTCAAGTGAAGGCGATCATGGACTACAGTCGGAGGAAGGCGAGCTTCACAAAAGAACTTGAGGAATGCAAGAAGAGCGCCAGTGACCGAACTTGGGCTCAAGAAGCCAGGATCAGCGCCCTTAAGATGGAGCTTTCAGCTGCGCAGAGGAGGATTGGCCAGCTGGAAGGAAACTCATCCGGACCCTAGTGCGGGCTGATGATGCCCAAAAATGGTCGCAGAGGGTCTCCGACCTCCAGAAGCAGCTTCAAGACGCCGAAATGAGCCACGACGTGCAGCGGGCTAGCTGGCGCCGGCAAGTGGAAGAGTACAAGAGGAGATTTCGGCAGGCGGCGGACGAGGTCGTTCATCTTCAGAAGCAGCTGGTTACCAGGGCACAGCTTACGAACGCCCAAGATACCGAAGAGCTTCGAGCCCTGAGGGTACCGTCGAGGGGATCTCTGCCTCACTTGGGGAGAAGACGGCCGAGCTACAACAAGTAAAAATCCAACTGGGGCTTGAGCGGAAGGCCGTCGCGGACGCAGAGGCGGAGTCTGAAGTGTTGCGGAAGTGGCATCGGGAAGCGGAGGCTGAGGTCCGGCGACTTCGTCAGGCGCTCCAGGACATGCTGCGAAAGAAGGAAGAACTAGAAGAAATGGTGGAGAGCCTGAGGCAGTCCTGGTTGAGGGATGCAGGTGGAAACTCAAGGTCGGAGGAGGCAGGGCCCCTTAGAGCCCCTTTGTCTTCATGTAGTTATTTTCTTTTTGTCGTTTTGTTTTTCTTTCTCTAGCCGTTCTGGCTTTGTAGTGCGTATGTTGAAAATGAAAAAAGGAGCACTTTGTGTTACCTTGTTCACGCGTAGCACCGATAATGTCGATTGTTGGACCTTTCTTGTCGTTTGGCTTGTTTGACGTAGATGTCGCCGTGGGGGGGGAGCTCTTTCCTTTCATCCGATCTTGTTACGGGCCGAGTCTTGCCATCATCATTGACCCCTGCCGCAGAAGTGGCGATGGGAGCCCGGCTCCCGTGGGAGTCTGGGCGAAGTCTTACTTGGCGGCGGAACCCGGCTCCCGTAGGAGTCTGGGTGAAGTCTTGTTTGACGGCGGAACCCGGCTCCCGTAGGAGTCCGGGTGAAGTCTTGCTTGGCGGCGGAACCCGGCCCCCGTAGGAGTCCGGGCCTTCCGTTTTGCTTGAGCCGGTGCGAGGTTCTCCTCTTGATACCAGCCTAGATTGTGGGGGCACGTTGGGGCGTTGTGAGGCCTCTCCCCCCCGGTCTAAAAGAACCAGGGCTTCGACTTTGCTCAAGTTAGGGCGAGGTTTTCCTCCTGTCCCTATCAGGGCTGTGGGGGCACATTAGGGCAGTTGTAGGGCCTCTCCCCCCATCCGGTCTAAAAGAACCGGGCCTTCGACTTTGCTCAAGTTAGGGCGAGGTTTTCCTCCTGTTCCTAACAGGGCTGTGGGGGCACATTAGGGCGTTGTAGGCCTCTCCCCCCATCCGGTCTAAAAGAACCGGGCCTTCGACTTTGCTCAAGTTAGGGCGAGGTTTTCCTCCTGTCCCTAACAGGGCTGTGGGGGCACATTAGGGCGTTGTAGGGCCTCTCCCCCCATCCGGTCTAAAAGAACCGGGCCTTCGACTTTGCTCAAGTTAGGGCGAGGTTTTCCTCCTGTCCCTAACAGGGCTGTGGGGGCACATTAGGGCGTTGTAGGGCCTCTCCCCCCATCCGGTCTAAAAGAACCGGGCCTTCGACTTTGCTCACGTCAGGACGAGGTTCTCCTCCTGTTCCTGACATGGCTGTGATCTTTGGGTGGATCATATCCAGTCATAACACATCCACGCTAGGCGGGAGGAGCACATTAACTAAAGAGAAAAGTAGGTTCAAAGCGAGATAGTAAGCGATACATTTAGAGTATTCCCACTCCTCCCTGAGGTCCTCCGGTGATGGAGTCGATGGTCCCGATAGGCGGCCGGTCCCCTGGCTGCTCCTCCCTTTTCTGTAGTTCAGGCGGCGGGAGGGCTCTTGGTTGGTCTCTTCTATCCCCCGGCCTCCGGCGGATGAATCTGTCGAGTCGACCTCGCCGAATGAGCTCCTCGATCTCGTCCTGAAGCTGGATGCATTCCTCCGTGTCGTGGCCATGGTCGCGGTGGTAGAGGCAGAACTTGTTGGGGTTGCGCTTCCCGGGGTGCGTGCGCATCCTTTCCGGCCTGGGGAGCTGCTCTCTGACCTCCATCAACACCTGAGCCTTCGAGACGTTGAGGGGGGCGTAGCTGCGGAATTTCCCGGGCGGGGAGCCCCGCCGAAACCTGTTGCCCGGGCTTCTCTGCCTGCGCGCCCGGGGAGGAGTTTGGGCGCGCCTGTGTCCGGGAGGGGATCGGGAGCGAGGCCGGGCTTCCTTCGGCCTCTTTTCAACTGCGGGCTTACCAGAATCTCCCGCCTGACGCTCCCTTGCAGTCTCTTCATCCTTCATCTTGAAGGCTTCTTCCGCTCGGGCGTATCCTTCAGCCCGAGCCAGCAGGTCAGCAAAATCCCTGGGGTATTTCTTCTCTAGGGAGTACAGAAGGTCATTCTTCTGAAGGCCGCCTTTCAGGGCGGCCATGGCAACCGACTGGTCCAAATTCCGGACCTCCAACACCGCGATGTTGAAGCGGTTGATGTAGGCCCGGAGGGACTCCCCCTCCCTCTGCTTGATGTTGATGAGGGACTCCGAACCCTTCTGGGGACGCCGGCTGCTGACGAAATGGGCCACAAATTGGTGGCTCATTTGATCGAAGGAAAATATGGTACCCGGCTTCAGAGCCGAGTACCAGTTCCTTGCTGCTCCCTTCAACGTAGACGGGAAAGCCCGACACAAGATGGCGTCGGGAGCGCCGTGGAGCAGCATCATCGTCCGGAAGGCCTCCAGATGGTCAACCGGGTCCGACATCTCGTCGTAGCTTTCGAACTGGGGAAGCTTGAAGTTCGGCGGGATCGGTTCCTGCATAATCATTTGGGAGAAAGGAGGGTCAGTGCAAATATCCTCACCATAAGCGGGAGGCACGTGGCGGAGTTCCTCGATCCGCCGGTTCATCTCCTGGAGCCTCCGGTCCAGGAAATCCTCTCGACTTCGAGTCTCGAGGGTCCTTTGGCAGAGCGGGGGCAGGGATCTGCCAGGTGTGGAGTCGTGATCCGACGGAGGACTCTCCACTCTCGGATCCGCCTTCTCGGGAAGGACGGGGCGGCTGGCCCAGGTGGCCCGCCCCGCCGCCGGGTTCTGGCCTCCCGGAGATGCCCCCTCCGGGTGCGCCGACGCCTGCGGCTGCTGCTGCTGCATCGCTTGCACGGCTTCGACGAGTTCCTTGACCTGCTGCGCCAGCAAGTCAAACTGTTCCGCGCCGATCGCCGCCGCCGGAGGGGGAGGAGGCTGAGAAACTGGGGGGGAGGCCGGAGCTTGAGATCTGGCCGCGGAGGCCGTAGACCGCCGAGTGGACGCCCTGCACGGAGGCATCGAATGTTGATCTCGCGGGGGAAGATTGAGAGCGGGTGACGGAGAAATAGTCGGAGACGGCCCCGTAGAACACTCCTTTAAGAACAAGGGTGCTGCGAAGATTCGACCCTTCCTCTAGCGCCAATCCTGTTGGTGCAGAAATCTGTTCGCGCCGGGGAAGCTGGAGTCGGAGAAGCCGCGGTCGCCGCCGCCGGGACCTGCAAGGGAAGTCTAAACCGGAGGTGGGGTTGCTCCGGCAAGACCCTCCGACGCTCAAGTCAGTACTCTGCCTCAACAAGAATGGAGTGCTCGAACGGAGAATTTAGCAGAGTTTTGAGATAGAAAAGAGGGCTTAGAGAATAACGTATCTGGGTCCCCTTTTATAGGCGGGGGAGGCAATCGGGCCGATGGCGACGTTTGTAACCGTCTGGTAGTGGGCCGCCCACAGTCAGGGGAATTGATTGCAAAAGATAGTGGGTAGACGCGTGGGCATCATCGTGGCTTGCCACGTGGAATCTGTTACGCTGGGTGGAGCAGCATCCGTTGTCGTGACTTGCCAGCAGCTGGGAGAATCGCATGGAATCCGTCGCAGGGGGTGGAGCAGATTCGTGGCCGTTACTGCGGCCTGCCAGGGGGTAGTGGAGCTGTGCAGAATCTGCTACGAGAGGTGGAGCAGGGCGGCGATGGCTGCTGTGGCCTGTCAGGGAATGATGGAACTGCGCGGAGCCCGCCATAAAAAGTGGGGCAGGATCGTGGGTGGAGTCCGACCTCCGGGGGGGCCCGGGCGGAACCCTCTTGAAGCTGAAGTTGGGGACGGAGCCCGGCTTCCGTAGGAGTCCGGGCGGAGCCGCAATTCATGTCGGCGGTGGAGCCCGGCTCCCGTAGGAGTCCGGGCGGAACCATTCTGATGTCGGCGATGGAGCCCGGCTCCCGTAGGAGTCCGGGCGGAACCATTCTGATGTCGGCGGTGGAGCCCGGCTCCCGTAGGAGTCCGGGCGGAACTATTCAGATGTCGGCGGTGGAGCCCGGCTCCCGTAGGAGTCCGGGCGGAACTATTCTGGTGTCGACGGTGGAGCCCGGCTCCCGTAGGAGTCCGGGCGGAATCATTCTGGTGTCGACGGTGGAGCCCGGCTCCCGTAGGAGTCCGGACGGAATCATTCTGATGTCGGCGGTGGAGCCCGGCTCCCGTAGGAGTCCGGGCGGAACTATTCAGATGTCGGCGGTGGAGCCCGGCTCCCGTAGGAGTCCGGGCGGAACCATTCTGATGTCGGCGGTGGAGCCCGGCTCCCGTAGGAGTCCGGGCGGAATCATTCTGATGTCGGCGGTGGAGCCCGGCTCCCGTAGGAGTCCGGGCGGAACTATTCTGATGTCGGCGGTGGAGCCCGGCTCCCGTAGGAGTCCGGGCGGAACCATTCTGATGTCGGCGGTGGAGCCCGGCTCCCGTAGGAGTCCGGGCGGAATCATTCTGATGTCGGCGGTGGAGCCCGGCTCCCGTAGGAGTCCGGGCGGAACTATTCAGATGTCGGCGGTGGAGCCCGGCTCCCGTAGGAGTCCGGGCGGAACCATTCTGATGTCGGTGGTGGAGCCCGGCTCCCGTAGGAGTCCGGGTGGAACTATTCAGATGTCGGCGGTGGAGCCCGGCTCCCGTAGGAGTCCGGGCGGAACCATTCTGATGTCGGCGGTGGAGCCCGGCTCCCGTAGGAGTCCGGGCGGAACCATTCTGATGTCGGCGGTGGAGCCCGGCTCCCGTAGGAGTCCGGACGAAACTATTCAGATATCGGCGGTGGAGCCCGGCTCCCGTAGGAGTCCGGGCGGAACCATTCTGATGTCGGCGGTGGAGCCCGGCTCCCGTAGGAGTCCGGGCGGAATCATTCTGGTGTCGGTTCTGCTGAGGGTTTCAGCTGTGGGTATTTTATACCCAACAAATAGTAAATTATTTTAAACAATAAAAAGCAAGAAATCTCTAAGAATAATAAGCAGTAAGTTAGTCATACAAAATAAAGTAATTATTTAACTATGTAATTAAGGTAAACTAATTAGAAAGCATAAAGATCTATCATATAAAAAGCAATTTAAAGCAAAAAATAAAAATTAAAAAGTAATAAAATATTTTTTTTTTCTCATTTGCATCTTTCTTTATAAACCTGCAATAATAACAAGCAAACATTAGAAAGTAATTAAGAAGGCAAGAGATGACAAAATAAGGTGATAAAGAAAAATATATATATATATATATATAAATTTTTTATATTTTTTTTCTAAATCAACCGTATCAAGATCTCCGATAAGATGCCAAAAAATTTGATGTGCTTTTGTCATGAGAGCGATCAAAGATAAATTATTTCTTAACCCAGCACTACTATGTAGAGTAGTGGGAATAAGGATCAATCCACAGGAGATCTTGGACAATTGTTTCAAAAAGAAAAAAAAATTCTAAAACTTTTGGTTGATATATGCTCCAAACTAATAAACAAAGAAAATTAACTTTAAAAGTGATCAAGCCTTAGATACCTCAGGGATTACGAATCCTTTCCTTTTGTTAAATAGATTTCTGTATTCTAACCATGCAAGGGGCTCGTGACTAATGGTTTTAGGTATAGCCTATCTTTATTTGAGCATGAACCATATCTCTTGGATTACGGTGCGTCTCCTTGGAAAATGAATTGTTCAAAGTTTTAATTTAGTCCAAGGAAACAAAACACAAGCATGAATAAAGGGATAAGAAATTTTATTACTTTTGCATGAAAGAAATACATAAGATAGGAAGAGAAAATAAATCCGTTTACAATAGAATTTCATCTCCTTCCCAAGATGGAGGAGTCTAGCCATGCATGGAAGAGGTGCCGTCCACCATCGTCATCTTCATCTTGCTTCAAGGAAGGAAAGAGGGAGAAGATTTATGGAGGAAGGTAGGATGGATGGTGTGGAAGGATTTTGGATGGCAAGGGAGAGGGAGAATGGATGGTGGATGGTTTATTTGAGGGGGTGGAAAGCGAAGAAGAGAGGATGGTGTATATGGGGTTTAGGCATGGAGTATGGAAAAAAGAGAAAAGATGAAAAAAAATGACGGTGGAAATGATTTCTTGGTGGGAAAGGATGGTGGACAGAACATCCATCGATGTCTATGATTTCTCTTTAAATAAAATTCCAAACCGCGTTCCCAGTGTATCCGTTTTTGCTTTCAAACCAACATTGCATTTTAAATTTTATTGGAACTGCCGAAGCCAAACCGTGTCACGCTCGCTCCTTTGTTCTGCCTTCAAACCATGTCAGGCCCTTCATCCGTGTGACAGGATCCATTCTGCATCCCAGATACCCGTTAGAATTCTATTGCCGCATTCATGCCCTGGACCTGCACACTAGCCACTTTCTTTCTTTATTTGGTTACCACGCCCAGCATCCCACTTGCCATTTGATTTTTTTATTTGAATCCATCATCACCAATTGCCAAGTCCCAGGTCTTCAAACCACTCCCGCATGTGCCCAAACCTTTTTGTTCTCCACGTGGTCCACTAGGCTTCTAATGGACCAAGTGGTCCATGGTGGACCGACCAGTTTATGGATTGATTCGAGTTAGTTTTTGATTTGATTTTGGATCCATTTTAACTCTGTTTTTAGTCTCATTTGATCCCTTTAAGCCTGCAGATCAGTCTCTTCATGTTAGTGCATCTTTTTCTTACAAAATATATAAGAAAATATTAATTTTAAAAGAATAAAAAATATTTAGTCTATAAATTAATACTTGTTTGATCATATTCATGTACTTATCACATCCCCAACTTGAGCCTTACTCATCCTTGAGTAAGAATAAAAGATAGTTCATGAATTTCTTATTTAAAGAATAGTTGAGGAGGCTAGCCAAAACTATCAATGTCATACACAAGTTTGCTCAGACTCAGAGGTTTTTCTCATACCCTTTTTTATAAGTAGAAGATATCCCATTAGAAAGTTGATGAAATATGTCATTGAGATATTAATAGCATCTAATAAATTGGTCAAGTGCAAACTCATCATTTTTCTAAAATAACTCTTAACCAACTCCTATTGTTATTGATTTTTTTTTCTTTTTTTGACGGCTTCTTTATATTGCCCACTTTTTGATGTGAGACTTAACATTTACTTAAGTGAAGAGGCCTGATTACTCGATAGGAGATAAATGTTTAGAGCTTGTTCCTTTTTTAAAAAAAAGGGATAAAAAATTTTTTGCTTTGGTCAATACTCATATATATCCAAGAAATAGATTCTTCTTTGATGTGAATAGTGGGGGTTAAAATTATCTGAAAATTGATTTCATTATAACTTAACATTTTTACTTGAGTCTATTAATATTTTGTTCCCTTAATTTTTTAAAAATTATCTAGACTGTTCAATCAATTGCTTATCAAAAGTGTGTGATTTACCTTAAGTCCGAGATATAACAAGTGTGAGACTACAAAGGTAGAAGGTAGCTCCGATATATATTTATTTTATTTATTATTATCTTTATAAATAAAAAAATTGAATTTAATCATAAAATGGTGAAAAAGAAAAAGAAAATGAAGGTGCCTAAGGAGGAATTTTTTTTTTTATTGAGCTCTCCTCCTAACTTCACCGACATTGACCTCAATAGAGCTCATCTTCTACAATAAGTACTACGATAGGACCTGATAACCTAATCAGCTGAAAGAAAAATATAATTAGAAAGTAAAAAGCTGGGTTGCCTCCTAAAAGTACTAAGTTTAAAGTCTTCAGTCAGACTAAATATTGAAAGCAAATTAACTGAGATAAGTTGGTTCATAGAGAACCATGGCTTCATCAATAGATTATTTGGGTAGTTCCAAGAAAGATTTTAATTTTTGATCGGTAACTTTAAACACAGCACCATTGCTTGGATTTTTAATTTCTACAGCTCTATGTGGGAAGACTTCTTTAACTAAGAATGATCCTGTCCATCTAGATCTAAGTTTTTTAGAGAATATGTGTAATCTAGAATTATACAAGAGAACTTTCTATCCAGGAATGAAAGATTTCTTAAGAATTGCTTGATCATGGAATACTTTTGTTCATTCCTTGTAGATCCTAACATTCTCGTAAGCTTCATTTCTAAGTTTTTCTAGTTTATTGTTTTGAAGCTTCCTATGATTTTCAGCTACATCCAAGTCCATGTTTAATTTCTTAATGGCCCACATGGCTTTGTATTCTAGCTCAATAGGCAAATAGCAAGATTTTCCAAATACAATCCTATTGAGAGATATTCCTAGGTTGGTCATGAAGACGGTGCAGTATGCCCATAGTGCATCAACTAATTTCAAGGATCAATCCTTTCTATTGGCATTAACAGTCTTCTCCAAGATTTGTTTGATCTATCTGTGGGACACTTCTACTTGCCCACTAGTTTGAGGGTGATAAGGTGTGACTAACTTATGGGTCACATTATATTTTTTCATTAATGTGACAAAAAGTTGGTTACAAAAGTGTGTCCCTCAATCAATAATGATTGCTCTAGGAGTACCAAAACAAAAAAGAATATTTTCTTTCAAAAATTTTATGACCATTTTGCTATCTATAGATCTACAGAGAATAGCTTCTATCCACTTAGAGATATAGTCGACAGCTACTAAAATATATTCATTTCCAAATGAGTTTGAAAATGGATCTATAAAATCGATCCCCCAAATATCAAAAATTTCAACCACCAAGATTGGGTTAAGTGGCATCACGTCTCTCTTAGTGATTCACCCCATCTATTGACACCGAGCACAACTTCTACAGTACTCATGTGCATCCTTAAATAAATTGGGCTAATAAAATCTACATTGGAGAATTTTGCAGCTATCTTCTTGGATGCAAAGTGACCACCATATGCTTAAGCATGATAGAAGGATAGAATGCTTGTAACCTCATTGTCTGAAATACATCTTCTAATAATTTGATCAAGACACTGCTTAAAAAAGTATAGATCATCAAAAATGAAATACTTCACTTGGACAAAGAATTTATGTCTATCCTGAGTGGTCCAGTTAGAAGAAATTTTATCAATAGCTAAATAGTTAATAATATCGGCATACCATGGTTCAATGGATATGGATATGAATAGTTCATCAGAAAAAAGTTTATTGATGGGTGGTTCACTAGATGGTGCGACTATGATTTGAGACAAGTGATCAGCTACTATATTTTTTATTCCTTTCTTATCCTTAATTTTTAGGTCAAATTTTTGAAGGAGCAAGATCCATCATATCAAGTACACCTTGGCATCTTTCTTTACTAGGATATATCTAATGGCTAAGTAGTCAGTATACATAATGATGTGGGATCCACCAAATAGGACTTGAATTTTTTTAGGACAAAGACAATGGTCAGAAACTCTTTTTCAGTGGTAATACAATTAAGCTACGCATTATTTAAGGTTTTGCTAGTATAGTAAATAACTCTAGGCAGCTTATTAATTTTTTGACCTAAGACCGCACTCACAGTATGATCGGATGCGTCACACATGAGTTCAAAAGGTTCAAATCAGATAGAAGGATGAATGATGGGAGCTGAAATGAGTGTCTTTTTAAGAAACTCAAAAGACTCTAAGTACACAGGAGTGAACTCAAATTTGATTTTTTTTACTAATAGTTTGTTAATGGATGAGCCACTTTGCTGAAATTGATAATGAATCTTCTATAAAATCTAGCATGTCCTAAAAATGAATAAATTTCTTTGACAAACTGGGATGGTGGAAGACTCACAATCAGATCTACTTTGACTTTATCCACCCTAATTCCCTTCTTCAAAACTACATGGCCTAAAACTATATCTTTTCTAACCATGAATTGGCATTTTTTTCAGTTGAGAACTAAGTGCTTCTTCTTACATCTTTTTAGGACTAATCTCAGATGATCTAAGCATTTGGAGAAGGTAGGGCCAAAAACAGAAAATTCATCCATAAAAATTTTTAAAAATCATTCAACCATATCAAAAAAAATGCTGATCATGCATCTCTAGAAGGTTGATGGTGCATTACATAACCCAAAGGACATACGCCTATAAGTGAAGGTTTCAAAAGAATAGGTGAATGTAATCTTTTTCTGGTCCTCAGGGGCTATAGGGATCTGGTTATAGCCAGAGTATCCATCAAAAAAATAATAGAACTCTTATCCGACTAATTTTTTTAATATTTGGTTAATAAATGGCAAGAAAAAGTAATCTTTTCTTGTCACTATATTCAGTTTTCTATAGTCTATACAGATCCTCCATCTTGTTTGGATCCTAGTTGGGATAAGTTCGTTCACCTCATTCTAGACCACCGTTATCCCAAACTTTTTGGGTACTATTTGTATAGGGCTTACCCATGAGCTATCAGAGATGAGATAGATAATTCCATTATCGAGTAACTTTAAGATTTTCTTTTGACTACATCCTTCATGACTGGGTTAAATCTTCTTTGGGCATCTCTAGTTGGTTTTACCTTTTTCTTTAGATGTGTTAAACTATGGAAGGGCTTATTCTTTTAATATCGGCCATGGTCTAGCCTATTGCTTCTCGGTTCTCTCTCAAGATTGCTAACAACTCCTCCTCTTATTTAAGATTTAGATCTCATGCGATAATTATAGGCAAAATTTTCATTAGACCTAAATAGGCATACTTAAGATGCTCAGGGAGGGATTTCAATTCTAATTTGGGTGCCTCCTCTATTGATGGCTTGGGTGATGGTTCGACCA
The DNA here is from genome assembly GCF_000442705.2 of Elaeis guineensis. Classification (NCBI taxonomy): domain Eukaryota; kingdom Viridiplantae; phylum Streptophyta; class Magnoliopsida; order Arecales; family Arecaceae; genus Elaeis; species Elaeis guineensis. The sequence continues at coordinate 30,794,900 of NC_026001.2, forward strand.
TTAACTCTAATGGTTTCACTAGGGGCTCCTATCTTGATTCCATCCAATGATTACCATTTGAAGAGACTTCATTGACCTCTTCACATTCTTGGTCCATCCAAAGTTCATAGTGGAACTCTTCATCACTGAGGTCGATGGGCGCATACGTATGCTTTTGAATCCAGTTCACATCACTTATTTTCTTGATTTTAATTAGATAAAAAATATTTAACTCTATAGACATGTTGCCAAAAGAGAGTTTCATCAATCCATTTCGGCAATTGATTTGTGCATCAGCTGTGGCTAGAAATGGTCTACCTAATATAACTGGAATGTGACCCTTCAGGTTTGTGATAAGTTCAATTTCTAGAATAATAAAGTCACTAACCTTAATCAACACATCCTCTACTACTCCTTTTGGGATTTTTAGGGATCGATCTGCTAATTGTAGGGTCATTCCCATGGGCTTTAGTTTCTCCAATCCTAATTGCTTATATACTGAGTATGGCAAAATATTAACACTCGCCCCTAAGTCTAAGAGAGCCTTATCAATGAGGGTTTCCCCTACAGTGTATGAAATGATGGGAGATCCTAGGTCTTTGTATTTTACTGGCATATGATTTGATAGATAAGAACTCACACTTGCTGTCAGGAAGGCTCTTTTAGGTATATTGGTGGTCTTCTTATTGGTGCATAGATCCTTAAGAAATTTAGCATAGGTTGGGTCCTGTTGGATCATATCTAGTAAAGGGATATTCAATTTTACTTATTTGAAGGTCTTTAAGATCTTGTCTAGTTGGGTTGAGTTTTGGTTAGACTTCAACCTATTTGAGAATGGAGCTATAACCTTAGTAGTTGGTCCATCAGGTTTAGGTATGAGCTTAGCTGGTGCATTAGGCTCTGCATCAAGTTCTGATGCTTCCGGTCCTCAGACTGACCCTGGTCAGATAGTGGTTCTTCTATTTCTTCTTCTTCTAATTCAGGTGTACCCACTAGGTTATCTATTTGTCTTCCAGATCTTAGTGTATAAATAGCATTCAATTGGTTGACCTGGGGCCCTTGTTGTGGTCTTTGGTTGTTTTGGATCTTGGGGTTAGCCTCAGGTTGACTGGGTAATCTATCCTTTTCTCTTTCACTAACGGTGGTAGCTAATTGACCCAACTATATTTTCAGACGGGCAATGGCTTGGGTGTTTGAATTTAAAAGTTGGCCTGTGGTCTGTATAAAATTGTTTAATTTACTCATGGTTTCAGAGTTTGATTTGAGCAAGACTTCCAACCCTTTTTCTAAAGTGTTCAACCTTTTCTCTTGGCCAAATCCTGGTGGGTTGGTAGGTGCGTGGTTGGTCCTTAGATAGGGGTGGTTCGGGATATGACTATCTGAATTGAAATCTTGTGACCATGAAAAATTTGGATGGTTCCTCCATCTCGAGTTATATGTTGGTATGTAAGGATCATTTGTAGGTCTTTAATAGGCTGCATTTACTTGTGCAAGCCCATTTTCGATTGGATTTCCTAGTGAAAGATATTCTTCCAAGATGTGGTCCGGTGCACCGCATCTATTGCACATGGGTATAGCAACTTGGTTTACTTGGAGTTGTCTTTGAAGTTCTAGGGCTTCAATTCTACAAGTCAAGGTCACTATTTTGGCCTCTGCTGCTAGGGATGTTGGGACTTGGTGTATACCACCTCTTGCTGGCGTATATTCTCTAGTTGCTTCCCACTGTAGATTTTTTTCTACTAGATCTTTCAGAAATTGTCAGGCCTTGTTGGGTTCTTTATACATGAATTGACCCTGACACATTGACTCTAGCATTGTTCTGGAACTTAGATCTAAACCTTCATAGATGATTTGGCACAACCTCCAAATCTCTATACCGTGATATGGGCATTGACTTAGAAGGTTCTTAAATCGATCTAAGTACTTCTAGAAAGACTCTCCCTCTAGCTGGTAGAACTGGTTAATCTCATTTCTAAACTTGACTATTTCATGATGGAGAAAAATTTTTCATTAGAACGTCTTTACGAAGCCTTCCCATGTCGTGATTGACTGGTTGGGCAGACTGCATAGCCATTTCTTTGTGTTGTCCTTAAGTGCGAAGTTGATCGGCCTATGTTTTATGGCATCTTCTAACATTTGGTGTATTCTCATGGTTTCACAAACCTTCGCAAATTCTCTAATGAAAATATATACATCCTCAATTTTGATGAATTTGAGGAGCATATTAATTATTTGAGGCTTAATTTTAAAATTACCAATCGTAATCTCGAAGAGTCTTATACAAGATGGTTGGGCTAAGCCCATAGGGTGGCATAGGTCTTTAAAGAATTTGGGTTCTTGAATGGGTTCACCCATGATGGATTGGATAATTTTTTGACTTGAAATGGGGTTCGATTCAATTCTTACAAGTCAACCTGATTCCCTTTTCCCAATTGCAATTTTTAAGTTTTTTTTTTAAGGAGAGAGAATAGGAAGGAGAGAGTTCTTAAGACGAGTCCTAAGGAGTCTTAAATCTAGAGAAGAAAGAGAAGAGTATTTTAATTAAGTTTAAATTTTAGCAAACAAATAAGTTGCACACACAAACCTAGTTAGAGTTAGCCTAAATCTAGATAGCTCCTAATTGCCAAGGTCACCTTAGAGCCCTCCAAATCAGAAACCAATGAGCCAACTAGCCAAGTAAGGATAAGATCGATGGAAGGTTCTCCATACTTTCGTAACAGACCTAATTAGAGAACCACCTTTCTTTGGACTCTTGTCCCTGAACCCCTTTTCTAGACACCAATCAACTAGCCAATCCTGATCCAATCTAACTCTTTCGGATGCTTTGTCCTAGTAAGCTCGAACATCTTAGTGGTTAACATCTAATTGATTTTATTTAAGGATTAGGTTATGCAGATACAAGTGATTTATGGGTTAAGAAACCATGATTAAATCCCCACCTTATCTTAGTCAATGCATTGTGCCCTTAAAATATTTTATGAGAATGTAATGCAGATACAAGTAAGGTGTCCAATCAAGTTAGAAATTTTATTTTTGTATTTTTGGTTATGCTATTTTAGTTAAGTGTTATGAAATGTCAAAGATTTTTTTTCCAGGGTTTAAGATTTTATCTTTTTATAGATCTTTTTTAGGTTTTTGATTTTTTTTAGATTTTACAGAAAAGTAAGTTTAAGTGATTAAGTCTTAAAAGAAAATAAATTACTAAGCTATAAAAAGTAATAAATTATTTTAAACTATAAAAAATAAGAAATTCTTAAGAATAATAAGCAGTAAGTTAGTCATATAAAATAAAGTAATTATTTAACAATGCAATTAAGGTAAACAAGCTAGAAAGCATAAAGATTTATCATATAAAAAGTAATTTAAAGCAAGAAATAAAAATTGAAAAGCAATAAAATATTTTTTTTTTCTCTTTTGCTTCTTTATAGACCTGCAATAATAACAAGCAAATATTAGAAAATAATTAAGAAGATAAGATATCACAAAATCAAATCATAAAGAAAAATTATATATATATATATATATATATATATATATATATATATATATATATATATATATATATTTAAATCAATCATGCCAAAATCTCCGGCAATGGCATCAAAAAATTTGATGCGCTCTTGTCGTGAGAGTGATCAAAGATAAATTATTTCTTAACCCAGCACTACTATGTAGAGTAGCGGGATTAAGGATCGATCCATGGGAGATTTTGGGCAGTTGTTTCAAAAAGAAAGAAAGAAATTGCTAAAACTTTTAGTTGATGGATGCTCAAAACTAGTAAACAAAGGAAATTAACTTTAAAGTGATCGAGCTTTAGATACCTTGGGGATTACAAATCTATTCTTTTTGTTAAACAGATTTCTGTATTCTAACCATGCAAGGGGCTCGTGATTAATGGTTTTAGGTATAACCTATCTCTATTTGAGTACGAACCGTATCCTCAGATTACAGCCTGTCCCTTTATGAGTATAGGTTATCCCAACTTTCGATTTTAAAGAAGAAAGATTCAAACTTCAATACAATCTATTTCCTTCTTGAGCACGAACCGTATTCCTCGGATTATGGCATGTCTCCTTGGAAAAAGAATTGTTCAAAGTTTTAATTTAGTCAAAGGAAACAATACACAAGCATGAATAAAGGGCATAAGAAATTTTATTACTTTTGCATGAAAGAAATACATAAGATAGGGAGAGAAAATAAATCCGTTTACAATAGAATTTCATCTCCTCCCCAAGATGGAGGAGTCTAGCCATACATGGAAGAGGTGCCGTCCACCATCACCATCTTCATCTTGCTTCAAGGAAGGAAAGAGGGAGAAGGTTTATGGACGAAGGTAGGATGGATGGTGTGGAAGGGCTTTGGATGGCAAGGGAGAGGGAGAATGGATGGTAGACAGTTTATTTGAGGGGGTGGAAAAGCGAAGAAGAGAGGGTGGCGTATATAGGGTTTAGGTGTGGAGTATGGGAAAAAGACAAGAGATGGAAAAAAAAAAAGGCAATGAAAATGGTTTCTAGGTGGAGAAGGATGGTGGATGGATTATGGGAGGAGAGAATATCCTTCGATGCTTGTGATTTCTCTTTAAATAAAATTCCAAACTACTTTCCAAGCACATCCATTTTTGCTTTCAAACCAATGTTACATTTTAAATTTTATTTGAACCGTCGAAGCCAAACCGCACCGTGCTCACTCCTTTGTTCTGCTTTCAAACCACATCAGGCCCTTCATCTGTGTGATAGGATCCATTCCACATCCCAGGTACCCATTTGAATTCTGTTGCCACGTTCATGCCCCGAACCCACACACTAGCCACTTCCTTTCTTTATTTGGTTACCACACCTAGCATCACGCTTGCCATTTGATTTTTTTTATTTGAATCCATCATCACCAAGCACCAAGTCCCAGGTCTTCAAACCATTCCCGCATGTGCGTTCATGCCCAAACCTTTTTATTCTCCATGTGGTCTTCCAGGCTTCTCGTGGACCAAGTGGTCCATGGTGGGTCAGCCAGCTTATGGATTGGTTTGGGTTAGTTTTCGACTTGATTTTGAATCCATTTTAACTCCATTTTTTATCCCATTTGATCTCTTTAAGCTTGTGGATTGGGCTCTTTATATTGATGCACCTCTTTTATATAAAATATACAAAAATACATCAATTTGAAAAGAATAAAGATTATTTAGTTTATAAATTAATGCTTCTTTGATCATATTTATGCATTTATTATGCTCCACACCTATAGGTGGATTGAAGCAAAGGCCACGACAATGAAGACAAAGAAGCTAACCCTCTGAAGTCCACATCGGGCCACTTGGTGCTTCCTGCCTATGGGCAGGTCGAAGCGGAGGCCATGACGATGAAGATGAATGGACTAAACCTCCAGAGACCTCATCAGGCCGCTTGGCACTCTCTACCCATGGACTAGCCGAAGCGGAGGCTATGACGATGAAGACGAAGGGGCTAACCCTCCGAGGACCCCACAAGGTCACCTAGCATTTTCTGCCTATGGATGGGTTGAAGTGGAGGCCACAACAATGAAGATGAAGGGGTTAACCCTCCGAGGACCCTGCTAGGCTACCTGTGAAGGAAATATACGGTAGTGCAGTATATGCAATTTTAAAATTTTATGCAGCAAAAATAATAGATTAAATGATTTAATCTTAATCATATGTATAAGATCTTATCTTAGACTACCATATCATAATCTTTGATATGAAAATATATATTTTAGATCTGAAAATAAAAATCACATCAATCTCATCGATGTTGAAATTCTAGATCTAACTATTAGATCTATCATAGGAATCAAAATAAGTTAGAGATCGTTACCAAACAAATTTGATCTTGATCTCCTCTAATCCAATGGTTGGAGAAGGTGTTCTTCAGATCACTCACAGCCACACGGAGTCGTTTGGCCTCTATAGGAAGATCCATGTGAAGACAGGCATAGATCAGAGACTTGGAGGTGCTAGCCTGCAAGCAACTTCAACAGCTGATTTGTTCCTCCTTTTTCAAGTACCTTAGACACTCCAAAGCAAGAGAGGATCAAGAGGAGGAATAGAGGAGGAGGAGAAGAGGCTCTAGAAATAAAAACCAGTAAGGGATAGATCACTGGACGTCCAAGAGAGAGGACCCCTTTTTATAGACTAGGAATTAGGGTTTTCCAAGGAAGAGCACCAAAAGTCAATGCCAAAACCTCCTTTTGGCATCCCAAAAAATTCCAAAAAAATCATTAGGATGTGGAGAAGGATTTTGTAGTCTTACATGCTAAAGAATTCTCTAAAAAAAATAAAAAAAAAATTAATAAGGTGCCAACATTATTTCATATACGAAAAATTTCTTTCCTAGTTTATCTCTTATCTCTAATTCGGATCGTATTCGAATTAGGCAAGAGATAATATTATGACTCATCAGCTATTGCCGCCTACTCTGATTGGACCCTCTATCATGACATCAAAAATCATAACCCAAATCTAATTAGGCATGGAGAAATTGGCATGGGTTCAAGAGTGGCGCAGGAGATAAGGATAAAGTCCTAGTTTGACTTGGATTCTTCATTTCTAATTCAATTCTAATCCAGATCAAATTTGGATTGAACCCACTGATAGAAATAAATAAACCTAATTCAATTAGAAACTCAAATATTTCATCAAATTTCTAATCCAATTAGAAATTAGTCAAGTCAAAATTTTGATCGAATCAGGATCAAATTTTTCTTGTAATCAGACTCGATCATATCAAACCCAATTAGAGTCGAACTGAATCTAATTCAATTAGACTTAATCTAAAGCTCTTTGCTCAATTAAATTGAGTCAATTAGTAATTTAATTACTAATTAATTCTCTAAAAATAATAAAATCCAAGTTCTAGTGGGACTCTCCTCCAAAGTCCTAGTCGGAGTAGGACCCTTCACCATAGTCACAATCCAATTGGACTCTTCAGCCATCTGATCTGACCAAATCTTCTAATGCATGTGACCCCATAGGTTCGAACCTAAGCCAGTAGCATAGGAACAACTTTCTATACCAATCGATGTAACCATCTAGCAATGATGATTCGATGATCGGATAGGTCGAAGTATTGCAAAGCAACCTTCTAGAACCTACTAACGTATGGTTACCGTATAATTCATCCCTTTGACCCAAATGCTCAAGGTGACTTAGGATTTAACTGTCAATCCTAATTTAGTCGGCCACATTATATTTAAATCTTTCAAATCCATCTCATAGATTATTCTGGTCAAGATTTTACTAAATTGAAATACACTGATGCATATCTCTTACTAATTCAGAGGGATCAATTCCATCTTGACTCACATATCGATTTGATAAGTACTTGACTGCAACCAGTAACCTTCCATCACTGAGTTAGAAACTCAGATGGTCCGATACTAAAGTATAGTGAGTTGCTTACAAGTCACCATGGTGGTCTCAGATCAGAGGGACACTTATATCCATACCCTTCACGAGCTACTCTTGACAGCAGAGTGCTCGGCACATGATCACATTCGATGTGAAAGTACTCCTACATTCTATTTATATGCCATAACAATGTCTCCACACTCTTTGGTTAAGAGAACAACCAACTCATATGGCACACAATGACCTACACTTGATATCGCTGTCGTCCTAGTAATAGCATATCAGTTGGTCGAGAATATTTTGAAGGACTTAACGACAAATCTTTCTTTATCGATTAATTATAGTTCTAAAGACTTCATTACAATACAAGAGTTCAAAGATGGATAATTTATAATGAAAATATTAAATAATTTTTATTAATAAAAATTTATATATAATTTACAAGATGAGTACAATCATCTAACGATTGGCTTTGGGATACATTTTCCAACAACTTTTACTTGGACTAAAGATAATCGATACAGTATTGAATATCCATTTTCGACTTGTGGCCATCGAACTCTTTGATTTCGAGAGTTTTAGTAAATGGGTCAGCCAGGTTCTCCTTCTCATCGATCTTCTGAAGGTCGACATTACCTCGATCCAGGATCTTTCGGATAAGGTGATAGCAGCACAGAATATGTTTAGTATGCTGACGTGATCTCGATTCCTTAGCTTGAGGAATGGCTCCAGTATTTTTGCAGTATAACAAGATAGGACCATCAACGGAGGGTGCCACTCCAAGCTCGCCGATGAACTTCTACAACCATACAGCTTCCTTCGCAGTATCGGATGCCGCAATATACTTTGCTTCACAAAAAGAGTCTGCCACAGTGTACTACTTAGAACTTTTCCAGCAGAGCGCTCCACCATTTAGGAAAAAAATATAACCCGATACACTCTTACTATCGTCATAGTCTGATTGAAAGCTGGAGTCAGTGAACCCCACCAATTTTATGTCAGTTTTACCATACACAAGTCACTAGTCCTTAGTATTTCTTAAATACTTAAGAATGATTTTTACAACCTTCCAGTGGTTTACAGCTGGATCAGACTGGTATCTGCTCACTACCTCTAGTGAGTATGCCACATCTGGTCTTGTACATATCATGGTGTACATAATAGAATCCACTGTCAAAGTATATAAAACTCTACTCATACGCTCTCTCTCTCTTGAGGAGTTGTCGGATAATCTCCTTTCGAAAGAAAATTTTTTTGGCCTATTGGAAGATAGCTTTTCTTGAAATTCTCCATGCTGAATCATTTCAGCATGGTATCTATGTACGTGGATTGGGAGAGTTCGAGCAGCTTCTTAGATCTATCCTTGTAGATCTTCATTCCTAGGATGTAGGCTGCTTCTCCCAGATCCTTCATGGAGAATTGTGATGACAGTCATACTTTTATTTCCTATAATGTAGGGATATCATTTTCGATTAAGAGAATGTCATCCACATACAATCCAAGAAATATAATTATTGAACCATTTACCCACTTATATATGCAGGGTTTCTCTCCATTCTTAACGAAGCCATACGTTCTGATCATCTTATCAAAACGTATATTCCAACTCCGAGATGCTTGCTTCAATCTATAAATGGATCTCTGAAGCTTGCACACCTTAGACTCATCTGTGGATGTGAACCCTTCAGGTTGTATCATATATACCTCTTCGTTCAGCTCTCCATTTAGGAAAGCTGTCTTCACATCCATCTGCCAGACTTCATAGTCCAGGTATGCTGCTAAAGTAAGCATGATCCGAATGGATTTGAACATTGCCACAAGAGAAAATATCTCATCATAGTCAATACCATAATACTGACGATAACCCTTGATAACCAAATGAGCTTTATAGGTCTCCACCTTCTCATCTACGCCCCTCTTCCTCTTGAAGACCCACTTACACCCTATGGGTTTAACCCCTTCGTGTGGGTCAACCAATGTCCATACATTGTTGACCTTCATGGACTCCATTTTGGATTTCATGACTTCAAGCCATTTGTCAGAGTCAGACCTTTGCATCGCATCCATGTAGGTGATCGGATCCTTATTGTTCTCATTAAGTTCAACAGGATCTCCATTTCAGATTAAAAAATCTAAGTATCTATCCAGCTGATGCAGTACTCTACCGGATCGCGTTAAGAATATTTATGTGTTGGGCTCTAGGTTTGATCTCATCAAATTTGATTCAAATTCAATCATTGGTGTCGGTTCTTCTACCTATCGAACTTCATCAAGTTCGATTTTAGAGGCACTTATTCTTTCACTAAGAAATCTTTTTCCAAAAAGTGTGCCTTACTGCTGACAAACACCTTTTATTTAGTAGGTAGGTAAAAATAATATTCCCTCATTTTCTTGGGGTACCTTACAAAATTACACTTATCGGACCTAGGGTTGAGCTTGTCAGTTTGTAATCATTAACATAAGCCAGGCATCTTCAGACTTTAAAGTAAGAGAGGTTCGGCCTATGCCCTGACCTTATCTCATATGGTGTCTTACTAACTGACTTGCTCGGAATATTATTGAGCACAAGACAAGCTGTTTCAAGTGCATATCTCTAAAAAGAGATCGACAGAGTTGCAAACCCCATTATGGACCAAACCATATCCAACAAGGTTTGATTTCTCTTTTTCGAGATGCTATTATGCTATGGTGTCCCTGGAGGGGTCCATTAGGAGAGAATCATATTCTCTCCTAGATATGTCAAAAATTCACTGGAGACGTATTCACCTCCTCGATCGAATCAAAAAATTTTAATACCTTTTTTAATTTATTTCTCTACTTTATTACGGAACCGTTTGAACATTTCAAACGATTCGAACTTGTGTTTCATCAAGTAGATGTACCCATACCTAGATAGGTCGTCTGTGAATATAATGAAATAGCTATACCCTTCTCTGACACATGTGCTCATAGGTTCATATACATCAGTATGTATCAGACCTAGCACATCACTGGCTTATTCACCTTTTTCAGTAAAAGATGACTTGGTCATCTTTCCAAGCAAATAAGACTCACAGGTAGGTAACGATTCATAATCGTTTTTATCAAGAATCTCTTCTTGAGCTAACCTGTTCATCATGTTCTTATTGATATGACCTAGCTTATAATGCCAAAGGTAGGCATCTGTGACATCATCTATTCTAGGATGTTTATTTGAAATGTACATTACATTAGGCCTAGATACAACATAAATACCATTGCTCAACTGTCCACACAAAATTGTAACACTATTAAAAATGATATCACAAAAAATTTTTTTTATTGATATTTCATAATTGGAATTAGCCAAAAGGCCTACAGAAATAATATTTGAAAGAAAACTAGGACAGTAACGACACTCATCAAGAACAATGTAATGAGACTCAAATACAAACTTGATGATTCCTAAGGCTAGAACTGGAACTGATCTTCTATCTCCAACGTTCGGAATCTCTCACCATCTCCAAATCTCTTAATGACCTGAAGACTCTGCAATAAATTGCAAATATGAATAGGGCTATCAGTATCTAATACCTAGGTCACTGTATCAAAAAGAGAGAAATTACAAGGTGTTATCACATAAGTACCTTGTCTAGCAATTGATTGCTTCTTCTTCTTTGGCCTGTTCAGATCAAGAAAAATGATATACTGAGGATAATTTCTCTTCCAGTGATCCTGCTTCTTACAAAAGAAGTACTCTTCCTGACTTTGATCAGCCTTGAACTTGGATTTCTGAGACTGACTCCCAGCACCAGGCACCTTCTTATTCTTCTTTTTTTTTTCTTTCTTAAAGGGATGATGACTATCCGAAGAAGATCCTCCCACAAAATTCACCGTCTCCTTGTGGAGCTGGTGATCTTTCTCAAAAGTCTGTAGCAACCCCAACAAATCATGGTAGTTGACTACAGGCTTCGTTATTCCAAAATGACTGAGGAACGGTAGGTAGGACTTGGGTAGGGAGTTCAGGATCACATCTTTTCCTAGCTGTTCGTATAAGAAAAAGCTGAGTTTGCTTAGTTTTTCAATCTGCTCGATCATGTATAATGAAAATGATGCAACTAGTCTTATGCCACTCAACGTCGTCAGGAGTATCAAAAGAATCTCTCAACACTTGAAGCATTTTCTCTGGTTGAGCCTTTTCAAATTTTTGGCTGAATTCGTCATTCATAAAGACCCACATGATACAACGAACCATGATGCGATCATTGAGCCACTTCAAATAAGTGTCTCGGACCGCACCTCGGGCATTACGAGCAAGTTTCTTAGGTGCCGGATCCGTTATCACATAAAAAAATCCTCTCGTGCTCTAGGACTATCTTTAACTTTCGATATCAGTTATCGAAATTCGATTCGGTAAGCTTCTCACTGTCCAACAGTGATCAAAGCGACAAGTTTAAGGCCATATCATACACACAAAAAAAACACAAAGCCTAATTAGTATATGAATTTGTTGATCCTAAAGATATGGACTTTAGTCTAAAGATTCTCTCATTATTTTATATGAATTGGTAGCCTCTACCTCTAATTCGAAGAATTATCTTAATTTCTGAGCCGGTACTAGAATCCACACAGACTACATATAGGCCCGAGGATAGCTCGATTAACCCATGTGCACCTATGAGTATGTTTTCAACCAATTATTTCTCCAAATAATTTTTAGTATTTAATTTAGCTCTATATTTCATTTCAGTAGGCGATGGGCCCCCACTAAAAATTTTGATTAGGTCAAACCATTAACATGAACCTACTCAGTGATTCTACCTAATGAGTGATCAAGCCTGAGGATGGCTCGATCAACCCAACCATCATCAGATAGTTCAACAGAGTCATCATATGATGAATGATAATTTCATTATTCAAAGTGAACACCAAATGGATGGTGCCTGCAATGTCAATTATAAATAATGGACCTATTATCATTCATCTTAATGGGAGGCTATGATCTAGTTATCACCATACCAGCATATTTTAGAGACCTAATAATTTAGAGAATTTAATTGATTTAGAGAAGAGAGAAGAGAAGAAAAGATCAATTAGTAGACCATAATCCTTCCACTGACTTCACCAAATCATTGAATAGGGTTAGGTCATGCTGATTGAACTGGCACCTAGATTAGTCATATTGATCCACCTTAATGGCATGGGCTAACTTGAATCACTTAGCAATCTAATCAAAATCTAGTTTACCAAATTGGCCAGATAAGTAAGATCGATGGGAGGATTTGCTAAGCTTGCCTTAGACACCATCGAAATGGCCAAATAAGCCGCTCTCAATTAAAAACCACCGATCGAAATACCAAACTTACCTTAGACACTAATTGGTTAACTAGTGTTGCCCAGCTATGCAACCCAAGAGGGGGGGGTGAATTGGGTTTCTAAAAATTTTAAACTTGATTAATTTAATTATGATGAACAAGACAAAGATTTTATTTCAATATTAAATCCCTAAAGCAGGAATGCAAGGATATAATAAAGAAATAAAGTGAAGCGATAAAGCACACCACAAACACAAGGATTTATAGTGGTTCGGTGCCAACCTTGCACCTACATCCACTCCCCAAGCTCCTACTTGGGATTTTCACTCCACTATACTTGTATTCAACCCGAATACAAAATGTCAGAAACTCCGACACTAGCTATCTCAAGCTAGATCACTTGTTTCTCGGGTACAAGTAAACTCAAAACACTCCGATTTCAGGTTCGGATCAACCTTTCCTTGTTTTGGAAATCCTCCAAAAATAAGAACAAAAACTCACAAAGAGTAAGAGAATTTAGAGCACAGATAAATACAATAACAGCTCCTTAAATGAGCGAATATAACAATTAAAACTTTACTCAAATGAAGAAACCCTTTTTGAATTTTCTCAAGATGGATGAACGCTTGAATGAATGCTTGAGAAGAGGTTGATCGTTGATTGAAGATCTCTTGAAAGCTTTGAAAGATCTCTAGATCAAGGTTGAACAATAGGCTTGAAAGATCCTCTTGAATGCTCTTGCTTTTCTCTTTCACAATCTCTCTTGTATATTGTGGATCCTCTCTCTTTTTCTTTTTGGATATTTCGTTGATCTCAGGCTTTTTCGTGCAGATTTCGGATCCTCTCTTTTCTTTTCTTTTCTTTTCTCTTCTTATCTCTTCTTCTCTTCTTTTTTCTTCTTACGTTTGATCTGCTATTTAATCTGCAATTTCTTTCACCATTTGAAGCATTTTATTGCATTAGAAGCAAGAGAAAACAATTTAGGCAGATAAAGAGCCGTTAGAGAATTTTTAGGAAGCATAAAAGGTAATTAAAATGGGCAAAAAAATAGTCGTTGCTGATATTTTCCGTCGCAGGGGTCGACTCATAAGTCGACTCATGCTTCAGGGGTCGACTCATGAGTCGACCTCTGTTGCAAAAACCAGAGAATGCGTTTCTGGAAATTCTTGGCCCAAATCAGCAGGAGTCGACTCATGAGTCGACTCATGCCTTGTGGGTCGACTCATGAGTCGACTCACAGGTCGTGCCAAGCCAGAAAACTAGCGTGCCATGTCAAATTTTTGCGTGCCAATCAGCTCATAGTGCCATGAGTTGACTCATGAGTCGACTCATGCACTTCAAACCTTCATAACTTCAAAAATATAAGTCCAAACACAATGAAATTTTCGCCAATAGATTTCAAATCATTTGTTCTACCAAATGGTACTATCAAATCAGGATTTTAGTGAAATTATAATTTTGCCCTTGAAGAGCATAAGGACTTTTTCATTTTAAAATTATTTGTATCCCTTCAATCTGCTTTGTAATCATCAAAATCAATCTAGGAGCAACAATCTCTCCCTTTTTGATGATGACAAAACATTTGAACAAAAATATTTATGTGAATCATTAATTTCAAAAGAATGCATTATAGGTGTATATGCTTGAAAAGAGTATGATTCTTTTGGCATGTAATATTTATGCAAAAATAGTTTGTCCATTTTCTTAAAGATTTGAAAAGGGTATTAGATCATTTTGAGTTTAAGATATATCAGAGCAAGAGAAAAGAAATGAATTTTGCAATGTATCAGAGCAAGAAAAATAATTTTTGCAATGTTATCAGAAAAGACTTTACAATGTATCAGAGTAAATTTTATAATATATCAGAGAAAATTTCATACTGTATCAGAGCAAGTGTTATAATATATCAGAAAAACTTTCACACTGTATCAGATTAAATTTTATCATGTATCAGAGCAAGTTAAAAGAAATTTTAGGGTGTATCAGAGTAAGTCAAATTTCTTAAGATGTATCAAGGTAAATTTCAAAAGATGTATCAGAGCAAGTTTGAATTTTGAAATATATCAGAGCATATAAAAAATTACTTATTTGCATTGTACTTATGATCAATTTTCTCAAATTTTTGTTTAATTTCTCAAAATACCATTTTTGTTTAATTTCTCCTCCCTTTTTTTATTCATAATTTAGGGTTTTGCTTTTAATGAGTTGCTTGCTTTTTGTTTAATTAAGGTTTTGCTTTTGATGAATTGCGAGTTGCTTTTTGTTTAATTGTTTACTTTCTCCCCCTTTTTGACATCATCAGACATGGTTAACTTTTCCTTTTTCTGAAATATTCTTTAATTTCTCCCCTTGTAGAGTTTATCACAGAAGTTTGCTCCCCCTTAATATAGCAATGATCAACAGCAAACAACAAAGAGAAGACAATATTTCAACAAGGAGAATATATATGACCAAAATATGATCAATATCATTACAAAAGGTAGAAATATAGGTAAAAGATGATTCCATTAATATCATAATTGTTTCAATACATAGTTCATATTATAAAAATCAACCAGCTAATTATCAATACATGGCCCCAAGGTACAGATCCTAGACAAGATACTAACACCTAGGGTCTAGTAATGATCAAGACAAGTCAAGGATCGGAGTCATCAGATATGGTATGAGAAGTTGATGGATCTTTAGCAGAAGTACGTCCTCTACCCCGTCTGCCTCTGGCATGAGCAGGAGAACGAGATGAACTGAGAGGCTGAGAACGCTGAGATGCTAGGGCTGATACCATGAGTCTGATAGAATCAAGTACGTTCAGTGCTCTGGAAACAGATTGAAGTAGAGCAGTGAACTGAGTGGTAGCATGCTCACTCGATCCTCGGATCTCTTTCCTCAGTAATTCATATCCTCCCTCTAGTGCTCCTCTGAGCCTTCCAGCCTCTGCAGTGAGGTCTGTGACCTCAATAGTAGACTCCTGTGGCTTGGGATGGGCCAATGCAAGGACTTGCCCCTGCAAGTCTAGAACTCTGCCAGTCAATCTCCAGACTGTGTCCTCAAGCTGCTGTATCCTGATGGACTGATCTGAAATCATCTGAAATATAGTGGAGATGTGGGGAGTAATGGTCTGATCAGAAGAGGTAGCTCCAGGTGCAAAAGAAGTACTACTCCACTGGCTAGACAGCAAAGAAGCCACACGCTGTGAAATATGCTCGATCTGATCATCAGCCAGTCTGAACTCTGAATGAGGTGCTCTGCTCTCTGGCTGATACACTGGAGTGGGCATCCTAGTAAACTCAGAAGGGCCAGCCTCTGTATCAGGAATGAACTGGGTATCTGGTGATGCTGCCCTGAAATCATGTACAGGAGAAGATGGACCTTCTTCTTCTACTCTGCCTTCAGTTCTGTCTTCAGCTCTTGTTTCAGCTCTATCCTCAGTTCTTTCTTCAGAGCCCTTAATCCAACCACCATCAATCTTTGTAATTCCCATTCTGTGCAGGCTGTGTTGGTTGAAAGTGTCCACATGAGATAGCTTGGTAGGTGCCTCCCCCTCACAGCTAACTCCAAACCTCCTAAATACTCTAGTAAGGGCCATACCATAAGGCAAGTGTGCCTTGGATCTGTTCAAAGTTTCTCTCATGGCCTCTATCATAAGTGCAGGGAGGTTCAGTGGGGTCTGAGTGATGACATGAAACATGATACATACATCTCTGCCAGACAGTAGATCATGCCTACCACTCCTAGAAAAGAATAGCTTTGTTACAATCTGATGCAGGACCCTCATCTCAATGGACAACATCTTTGCTTCTAACTTGTTTAAACTTCCTGAATAAGTTTCTCCTAAGATAATTCTGATCCCCTCTTCTTTAATTGGGAGTTCCATATATGAGTATCCTTCACTAGGCAACTGTAATATTTCTCCCAATATCCTAGAATCCAGGCAGATATCAATTCCCTTTACTGTTGAAGTCACTGACCCACTTCCATAAAGAAGGTTTTGGTAGAATTCTCTAACAAGGTCAACATAGGTGACTTCCTTAAGGGAGCAGTAGAGTTCCCATCCTTGGTTTTTAATTTTACTTGCAAAAGTAAAGCCTTCTTTCTCAAAGAACCGAAAATCTATATTCTTTCCGGTTTCTACTTTTCTATCAGAAAGAGGATTCACACTGGAGCTTATGGAGGATTGAGAGGGACCTTGAGCAGGTACTGAAACTGAAGTGGGAGCACTGGAAGACTGACCAGCTTGCCTTTTCTTTCTGACAATTTCTTCAGGCTCACGGATTGACTTTCTTCTTTGGGGAAGCTTCATCTTTGGAGCCATATCCACTATAGTAGCAAGCAAGGAGACTTGAATTGAGTGGAGGAGGGATCACAAGAGAGTGAAGAAGGTTTTTGGTGGAGAAAAGAAGTGGATTTTGGAAGATCGGTAAAGTGCTAGGGCACGTTCCAACCGTGCCAAGCAATGCGAGAAAGCACAGAAAATCCTTTTTCAAGGAGGCGATTTTTGGTGGAGAGAAGGAGGGAAAATTGCCTCGGAATAAATCCTTGAATTTGGAGCAGAATGGAGTTGGAGAAGACGGCTTTTGGAAGGAGGACGATGAGAAGATGAGTCGTCTCACGAACAGGGATTCAGTATAAAAACAATGAACCCGATGGAAGTTGGTGGGATTTACAAGTTTGCCATTGAGTCGACTCATGGGGGTCGACTCATGAAGTTCAAAAATTCAGAAAAAATATGAATAAATTCCAAAAAAATTCAAACTTTTGGGAGAAGGAATTTTGCTCAATGATAAGTTTTTAGAATGATAAACTTGAGCTTTTGGAACCAGGGTAGATGTTGGAATTTGAGCTCTAAGAATATTTGACATCAATTCTTGGAAATTGAGAGAAAATTTAGGCATATGGATCTAGAATTCCTAGATTTCTCCTAATTTCACAGAATCTATCCTCACTAAGGGCCTTTGTAAAGATATCAGCTAATTAGTTTTCAGTGCAAACATATTCAAGAATTACATTTTTATTTTGAACATGTTCTCTTATGAAATGATGTCTTATTTCAATATGTTTGGATCTTGAGTGTTGAATTGGATTTTTAGAAAGATTTATGGCACTTGTGTTGTCACATCTTATTGGTGTTTCATTAAGTTTGATTCCAAAGTCTTCGAGTTGTTGCTTAATCCATAAGATTTGAGCACAACAACTTCCGGCTGCAATGTATTCGGCCTCAGCCGTAGACAGTGCCACCGAATTTTGTTTCTTGCTAAACCATGAGATTAGGTTAACTCCAAGAAATTGGCAAGTTCCACTTGTGCTTTTTCTATCTAATTTACATCCAGCAAAATCAGCATCTGAATATCCTAATAAATTAATTTGTGAGTCCTTAGAGTACCATAACCCTAGAGTTTGTGTATCATTTAAGTATCTAAGGATTCTTTTAACAGCATTCAAATGAGATTCTTTAGGATTAGATTGATATCTAGCACATAAACAAACACTAAACATGATATCAGGCCTACTTGCAGTTAAATATAATAATGAGCCAATCATACCTCTATAGTATTTTAAGTCTACATTTTTACCTTCATCATCCTTGTCAAGCTTACATGAGGGACTCATTGGTGTGCCAATTGGTTTGCAGTTCTCCATTCCAAATCTTTTGAGTAGTTCCTTGGTGTACTTGCTTTGGGTGATGGAGATTCCCTCTTTTGATTGTTTGATTTGGAGTCCGAGGAAGAAGGTGAGTTCTCCCATCATGCTCATCTCGAACTCCACCTGCATAAGCTTAGCAAAGTCTTGAGGTTGTTCTTGAGTTTCTTCACCTTTCTCATTTTGTTCGTCTTCTTGATCCTTGTCTTCTGGAGTTGCTGAATCTTTCAGAGTGATCTCCTTCAAACCTTCTATTAGTGGATCTGCATCATCAACACCCTCATTCTTCCTTGAAGGAAGATCGTTAGATTCATCAAAGACAACATGTATGGACTCCTCAACTATTAAAGTTCTTTTGTTGAAAACTCTAAATGTTTTACTAGTGGAGGAGTAACCTAGAAAGATTGCTTCATCTGATTTTGCATCAAATTTACCAAGTTTTTCTTTGCCATTATTTAATACAAAACATCGGCAATCAAAAACATGAAAATATGCAATATTTGGTTTTCTTCCTTTCCAAAGTTCATAGGGGGTTTTCTTTAAAAATTGTCTGATCAATGCACGATTTAAAATGTAACATGCTGTGTTAATTGCTTCCGCCCAAAAATATCTTGGAAGGTTGCTTTCACAAAGTATGGTACGGGCCATTTCTTCTAAGGTTCTGTTTTTCCTTTCAACTACCCCATTTTGTTGGGGTGTCCTAGGAGCAGAGAAGTTATGGCCAATTTCATTTTCATCACAAAAATTTTCAAAATCTTGATTTTCAAATTCAGTTCCATGATCACTTCTAATATTTTGAATTGAAAACCTTTTTTCATTAGTGACTTTTCGATGAAATTTAGTGAAAATATGAAAAGTTTCATTTTTGTGAGCCAAAAAGAAAACCCAAGTAAAACGAGAGTAATCATCTATTATTACAAATCCATATCATTTTCCTCCTAGACTAGTGGTTCTTGTTGGTCTAAATAAGTCCATATGTAAGAGCTCTAAAGGTTTAGAAGTTGAAACAGTATTTTTGGATTTAAATGAAACTCTAGTTTGTTTACCTAATTGGCATGCATCATAAATTTTATCTTTTTCAAAACTCAATTTTGGCAAACCGAGAACTAAATCCTTTTTGATTAATTTTGAAAGAGAATGCATGCTAATATGTGCAAGTCTACGATGCCACAGCCAACTAGTCTCATTAATTTTAGCATTTAAGGAAACTAGGCATTGTATGTCTAATTTGGCTAAGTCATTCAAATCTACCATATAAATATTGCCATGCCTATGTCCTATAAATTTAATGCCATCGTTAATAGGACTAGTCACAATGCAAACAGATGATTCAAAAACTACTTTATACCCTTTATCACAGAATTGACTAATGCTAAGTAAGTTATGCTTTAAACCTTTAACTAATAAAACATTCTCAATATAATTGGAGGGAGTGATACCAATGTTACCTATCCCGATGATCTTTCCTTTGCCATTATCTCCAAAGGTGACCATCCCTCCATCCTTAGCATCAAGCGTGATGAATTGTGATACATCACCAGTCATGTGTCTCGAGCATCCACTGTCAAGATACCATTTCCTGTTTCCTTCTTGGGATGCTAGACACACCTGCAAGCAAAGGTCAAGTTTCTGTCTTAGGTACCCAAGCTTTCTTGGGTCCTTTTGGGTTAGTCAAAATGGTTCCTTTTGGAACCCATATTTTCTTTATAGTTGTATTTGTAGATTTGAGGCATGTGTATGATTTATGTCCTATTCTACCACATTTGAAACAAGTAATATTTGTAGACTTGTTACTTGAATAATTTTCATAAATATCCTTCAGAAACTTTTGTTTCTTCAGAGGTTTATAGCCAAGTCCAGCTTTATCATATATAGCTTTCTGATTTTCAAGGATCATATTTAGTTTGTTTGAACTTAAGGTGAACTTATCTACTATAGATTTCAGCTTGTTAATTTCATCCTTTAAGTTTTAATTTTCTTGACTCAAGGTGAATTTTTCAATTAAAAGAATTTCAGCTTGTTTCACTAAGGACTGATTTTCCAATTTCAGTTCTTTGTTTTTCTTCCCTAGTTTCTTTAATTCATCAATTGAATCATAGAATGCTTCATGCAATTCTTCAAAAGTAAATTCACTAGTGGATTCAGAAGTTACCTCATTTTAATGTGCCATCAGGCACAGATTGGCTTATTCTGTTGAGGTTTCCTCGTCGGAGCTTGAGTCATCACTCGCACTCCAAGTCGCCATCATTGCCTTCTTTTTGAACTTTTTGGGACCTTTCTTCAGTTGTGGACATTCGGATCTGAAATGTCCCGGCTTCTTGCACTCGTAGCATGTAAGGGGTTGATCTTTCTCTTTTTCTTTGCTTTGTTCCCCTTTTGTGAATTTCTTTCTCATCCCCTGTTTCCTTTTTCTTAGAAACTTCTTAAATTTTCGGGTGATGAGTGCCATCTCTTCATCATGTTCTTCATCTTCAGATTCATCCGTTTCATAATCAGACAAAGTTGTGGATTTGAGGGCAATGGTTCTTTTCTTTTTGACTTCATCCTCTTGATGTTGCTTCATGCTAAGTTCATGAGTCATCAAGGATCCAAGAAGCTCTTCTAGAGGTAGAGTGTTCAAATCCTTTGCTTCTTGGATGGCAGTCACCTTGGCTTCCCAAGTTCTTGACAGTGACCTGAGAATCTTCCTTACAAGTTCACTGTTAGTATAAGATTTGCCAAGACTCTTCAAACCATTAATTATATCAGTAAAATGAGTAAACATGGCAGTTATGGACTCATCATGCTCTATTTTGAACAATTCATATTTATGTACAAGCATGTTTATTTTAGACTCTTTTACTTGATTTGTTCCCTCATGGGTTACTTCTAACCTATCCCATATTTCTTTAGCAGATGCACAAGTAGAAATACGATTGAATTCACTAGCATCTAGTGCACAATAAAGAACATTCATGGCTTTGGCATTTAATTGTGCCAATTTCTTGTCAACCTCATCCCATTCTTTCTCGGGTTTGGTTGACTCCTCACCATCTATAATCTTGGTGGGTGTGTGAGGACCATTCACTATGATACTCCACATATCATAGTCGAGTGCTTGTATGAAATCTTCATCCGAGCTTTCCAATAGGTGTAATTAGACCCATTGAAAAGTGGAGGTCGGTTTGTTGATTGCCCCTCGGCTAGAGAAGTACCAACATGGGTTGCCATAGATCTTTGGCTCTTTGATTGTTAGATCAAAGAAGGGCTAGAGCACCGGGCTCTGATACCACTTGTTGCCCAGCTATGCAACCCAAGAGGGAGGGGTGAATTGGGTTTCTAAAAATTTTAGACTTGATTAATTTAATTATGATGAACAAGACAAAGATTTTATTTCAATATTAAATACCTAAAGCAGGAATGCAAGGATATAATAAAGAAATAAAGTGAAGCGATAAAGCACACCACAAACACAAAGATTTATAGTGGTTCGGTGCCAACCTTGCACCTACATCCACTCCCCAAGCTCCTACTTGGGATTTTCACTCCACTATACTTGTATTCAACCCGAATACAAAACGTCGGAAACTCCGACACTAGCTATCTCAAGCTAGATCACTTATTTCTCGGGTACAAGTAAACCCAAAACACTCCGATTTCAGGTTTGGATCAATCTTTCCTTGTTTTGGAAATCCTCCAAAAATAAGAACAAAAACTCACAAAGAGTAAGAGAATTTAGAGCACAGATAAATACAATAACAGCTCCTTAAATGAGCGAATATAACAATTAAAACTTTACTCAAATGAAGAAACCCTTTTTGAATTTTCTCAAGATGGATGAACGCTTGAATGAATGCTTGAGAAGAGGTTGATCGTTGATTGAAGATCTCTTGAAAGCTTTGAAAGATCTCTAGATCAAGGTTGAACAATAGGCTTGAAAAATCCTCTTGAATGCTCTTGCTTTTCTCTTTCATAATCTCTCTTGTATATTGTGGATCCTCTCTCTTTTTCTTTTCGGATATTTCGTTGATCTCAGGCTTTTTCGTGCAGATTTCGGATCCTCTCTTTTCTTTTCTTTTCTTTTCTCTTCTTATCTCTTCTTCTCTTCTTTTTTCTTCTTACGTTTGATCTGCTATTTAATCTGCAATTTCTTTCACCATTTGAAGCATTTTATTGCATTAGAAGCAAGAGAAAACAATTTAGGCAGATAAAGAGCCGTTAGAGGATTTTTAGGAAGCATAAAAGGCAATTAAAACGGGCAAAAAAATAGTCGTTGCTGATATTTTCCGTCGCAGGGGTCGACTCATAAGTCGACTCATGCTTCAGGGGTCGACTCATGAGTCGACCTCTGTTGCAAAAACCAGAGAATGCGTTTCTGGAAATTCTTGGCCCAAATCAGCAGGGGTCGACTCATGAGTCGACTCATGCCTTGTGGGTCGACTCATGAGTCGACTCACAGGTCGTGCCAAGCCAGAAAACTAGCGTGCCATGTCAAATTTTTGCGTGCCAATCAGCTCATAGTGCCATGAGTTGACTCATGAGTCGACTCATGCACTTCAAACCTTCATAACTTCAAAAATATAAGTCCAAACACAATGAAATTTTCACCAATAGATTTCAAATCATTTGTTCTACCAAATGGTACTATCAAATCAGGATTTTAGTGAAATTACAATTTTGCCCTTGAAGAGCATAAGGATTTTTTCATTTTAAAATTATTTGTATCCCTTCAATCTGCTTTGTAATCATCAAAATCAATCTAGGAGCAACAACTAGTTTTGATTTAACCAACCTAATGATTCAGATTCAACCACTGAGCCACAATCAAAGTCCATTTGGTCTAATCAAAGTCCATTTGGTCTAATCAAAGTCCACTGAGCCACAACCATCTACAACTATTATATTAGAGAAATTCTGATTAATCTAATTCAATATTTGGTTAGACTTAATCAATTTCTCTATATGGTCAATTAATTTTTTGATTTTAACCTTAGGTCTAACCCAATTAAAGAGAAGGACCTGATTTGAGCTAACCCATGCTCCATATTTTATGCAATGTCATTGGATCTAAATCACAATTCTAGATCTATTGAGTTTAACACTTAATTCTTAATTAAGTTTTGCATCAACATGATTAAAATTTTAAAAATAATTTTTATGTAAATTTTTTATATCAAATCATAAAATTTTTTAGATCAAATCTAAATTTTTATGATTTAAAATCAAAATAATTTTGATTAATCAAGATTAGATGTAACTAACCATCTTCGTAACTTGCATTACATACAACAACACCTAGGGGTTTCAAGATCTAGGATTTTGCAAGAAATTTTTTCTTTTCTTTTTTTTCTTCATGGAACCTCATAGTGGCACCCCTACACATCATGAAGAGCATCTCATTGAATGGGAGGAGAGGGTCATGAAACTCTACTTGCTCCTATGATCGGATTGCCTGGTGATTACCCAATCTGAGTACTTTGCTACTTAGAATATCTAATCTAAATAAATAATAATCAGATCTAAAAATAAACTAATTTAAATCTACTCTAAATCATAAATAATTAGATCAAATAAAAAAAATCAAATCTAAAGTCATATTGATTCACATCAAAACAACCATACTCTGATACTAGTTGAAGGAAATATGCGGTAGTGCAGTACATGTAATTTTAAAATTTTATGCAGCTAAAATAATAGATTAAATAATTTAATCCTAATCACATATATAAGATCTTATCTTAGACTACCACATCATGATCTTTGATATGAAAATATACACTTTAGATCAGAAAATAAAAATTATATCGATCTCATCGATGCTAAAATTCTAGATCTAACTATTAGATCTACCATAAGAATCAAAACAAGTTAGAGATCATTACCAAACAAATTTGATCTTGATCTTCTCTAGTCCAATGGTTGGAGAAGGTATTCTTCATATCACTCGCAGCCACATGGAGTCGTCTGGCCTCTACAAGAAGATCCACACGAAGATAGGTGCAGATCAGGGACTTGGAGGTGCTGGCTTGCAAGCAACTTCGACAGCTGATTTGTTCCTCTTTCTTCAAGTACCTTGGACACTCCAAAACAAGAGAGGATCAAGAGGAGGAATCGAGGAGGAGGAAAAGAGGCTCTGAAAACAAAAATTAAAAAGGATAGATCATTGGACGTCCAAGAGAGAGGACCCTTTTTTATAGACTAGGAATTAGGGTTTCCCAAAGAAGAGTACCAAAAGTCAATGCCAAAACCTCCTTTTGGCATCTTAAAAAATTCTAAAAAAATTATTAAAACATGGAGAAAGATTTTTAAGTCTTACATACAAAAGGATTCTCTAAGAAAAATAAACAAAAATATAATATGGTGTCAACATTATTCCATATACGAAAAATCTCTTTCTTAGTTTACCTCTTATCTCTAGTTTGGATCACACGAATTAGGCAAGAGATAATATTATGACTCATCAGCTATTGCCACCCACTCTTATTGGACCCTCTATCATGATGTCAAAAATTACAATCCAAATCTAATTAGATGTGGAGAAATTGGGATGGGTTCAGAAGTGGCGCGGGAGATAAGGATATAGTCCTAGTTTGACTTGGACTCTTTATTTCTAATTCAATTCTAATCCAAATCAAATTTAGATTGAACCCACTAATAGAAATAAATCTAATATAATTAGAAACTTAAATATTTCATCAAATTTCTAACCCAATTAAGAATTAGTCAAGTCAAAATCTTGATCAAATCAGGATCAAATTTTTTTTATAATCGGACTCGATCATATCAAACCCAATCAGAATCGAACTGAATCTAATTCAATTAGACTTAATCTAAAGCTCTTTTCTCAATCTAATTGAGTCAATTAGTAATTAATTATTAATTAATTTTTCAAAAATAATAAAATCCTAGTTCCAGTGGAACTCTCCCCCAGAGTCTTCGTCGGAGAAGGACTCTTCACTAGAGTCACAATCCAATTAGACTCTTCAGTCATCTGATCTGACCAAATCTTCTAATGCATGTGACTCCATAGGTTTGAACCTAAGTCGGTAGCATAGGAATAACTTTCTATACCAATCGATGTAACCATCTAGCAATGATGACCCGACGATCGGATAGGTCGAAGTATTGCAAAGCAATCTTCTAGAACCTACTGACGTATAGTTACCGTATAATTCATCTCTTTAACCCAAATACTCAAGATGACTTAGGGTTTGACTGTCAACCCTAATTTAGTCAACCACATTATATTTCAATCTTTCAAATCCATCTCATGGATTATCCTGATCAAGATTTTACTAAATTGAAATACACTGATGCATATCTCCTACTAATTCAGAGGGGTCAATTCCATCTTGACTCACACACCGACTTGATAAGTACTTGACTGCACCCAGTAACCTTCCGTTTCTGAGTTAGAAACTCAGATGGTCCGGTACTAAAGTACAGTGAGTTGCTTACAAGTCACCATGGTGGTCTCAGGTCAGAGAGACACTTATACCCATACCCTTCACGAGCTACTCTTAACAGTAGAGTACTCGGCATGTGGTCACGTTTGATACGAATGTACTCCTACATTCCATTTGCATGTCATAACAGTATCTCCACACTCTTTATTTAAGAGAACAACCAACTCATATGGTACACAACGACCTACACTTGATATCACTATCATCCTAGTAATAGCATATCATTTGATTGTGAATATTTTTAAGGACTTAACGATAAATCCTCCTTTATCGATTAATTATAGTCCTAAAGATTTCATTACAACACAGGAGTTCAAAGATGGATAATTTGTAATGAAAATATCAAATAATTTTTATTAACAAAAATTTATATATAATTTACAAGATGAGCATAATCGTCTAACGATTAGATTTGGGATATATTTTTCAATAACCTGGTGCTCCCTATCCATGGGCGGATCGAAGCAGAGGCCATGATAAAGAAAATGAAGGAACCAACCCTCTGGAGATCCTATTAGGCCACTTGGTGCTCCCTACCCACAGACTGATCGAAGTGGATGTTAGAAAATATGTCTTAAAACCAATCATTGGATGATTATGCTCTTTGTAATTTGTATATGAATTATGAATTAATAAAAGTTATTGGATACTATTCATCACAAGATATACATCTTCCTTGATAGAACTCATGTGTTGTGATGAAGTCCTTAGAATTATATGATAATCGATAAAGGAGGATTTATCAAATAGTTCTTAAATATGTTTGCGACCAAATGATACATCATTAAAGGACAATGATGCTTTATCGAGTGTAGGTCATTGTGTACTACATAGGTTGATTGTCCTTTTAACTAAGGAGTGTGGAGACACTGGTAGGACATATAGGTGAGATATAGGAGTACATCATCACTGAACAAGTGACTCACCTACGGAGCACTCTGCTGTGAAGAGCAACTCATCAAAAAATATGGACATAAGTGTCCCTCCGACCTAAGATCACCACGGTGACTTGCAAGCAACTCATTGTGCTTTGGTGTCGGACTACCTAAATTTTTAATTCAGTGATGGAAGATTTTTGAGCACAGTCAAGTACTTATGGTAGTCGGTGTGTGGATCAAGATGAAATTGACCTCTCCACATTTCAAAAATTGATGCATCACTATATTTCAATTGAGTAAGACCTTGATCGAAACAATCTATATGATAGGTCATAGGATTTGAAAAAGATTAAAATATAATATGGATGACTAATTCAAGATTGATAGTTAAATCCTAGGTCATCCTAAGCATTCAAGGTCAAAGGGATGAATTATGCGATAACCATATTTCATGGTTCTTGAGTATTGTCTTATAAATATTTGATCTATCTGAACGTCAGAAATCATTACTAAATGGTAACTTCGATTAGTGTAGGAAATAGTTTTCTGTACAACTGGCTTAGTATTCAAACCTATGGAGTCACGCATAAAGTCAGGCAAAGTAGAAAAGAATTGATCTATATCTATACGTTCAATTTGGAAGTATGAGACTTGATTGAACAAATAGATTAGCTTAATTGAGAATTAAGTTAAAGGTCATATGGGATTAAATAGCTGACTATGTCTAGCTAGCACTAAACATGAGGTTCAGATTTAATTTTGGAGATGATAATGATCTGATCAATGATTCAAAAGATTTATGAGAGATTAAATTTATAACTTAATTAATTTTAAATTAGATCTGATTTAATTAAAGATATTAATTGGATTAAAAATTTAAGTTAGATTTGGATCAGAATCTTAATTAGATTAGGATTGACAGGCTCTTCGAATCTGATTTGAATCAGATCCAAAACAAGTTAAATTTGAAACCAATTGGTTTAGAATGAAAGAGTCCCATGTACCTAGGACTCTCTCTCATAAGATCGCCAACCAAATAAAGGTGGAGGTACTAAAAATTTTCTACCCAAGAAGAGTTCATGCGTGGAAGAAAATTGGGCGCTCTCCTTTCTTTATTACATCTCCTTCTTTGGATAAGATTTGGAGTCCTAAATTGGTTAGGACTTCTTATCAGATTTGGGTGCCACATCTATAAGAAAGGAAGGTCTAACCATCAATCATGATGTCTTTGTTTTGTGCGATAAAGCAAAAGAGAGAAAAGTCTCAAACCATCGGTGATTTGTGAGAGGATTTGTGCGACAAGAAAAAAAAAGAGGCATCCCTTTTGTGCATGGGTTTTATTGGCGCTACTCCTCTTGGTGTGATGAGCCCAAGCCATCCATCATCTTGATGTGGAGGGTCACGTGCAAGATAAAAATTTTCTTCCTTCCTTGCTACCTTCTAAAGGAGCGAAGTTCCAGATCATCCCTCTTCCTTATAGAGCCTAGCATGCGCGCAAAATAGAGGGTTTGTGCATTTAGACCTCATGAGGCATCAAATCAAGCCAATCTTTGAGGATTTGATCCCTATTCTACTGTATATTGGGTATGTTATGTTACTTCTAGAATAAAAAAATTTTCAGATGCACCCTGACTATCCGATCAGATTGGATGAAATTTTCTTTCAACAGGTATCAGAGTAAGGCTAATATATGGATGTATAGATTAATTTTTTTAGTATGTATATATATGATATATGATCAAATTTTTATGTTAGATATTAAATCTAATTTATACCAATTAATATAAAATTTATGATTAGATTTTGATCAGATTTCAAGAACCAAATCAATGGTTAATTGAAGGTTGTTATAAATCTATTATAACGGAATTTTCTTGATACAGATTTTTGCTGAAATAATAATCAAATTAAAATCTATTTTAATAGAATTTTTATGGTGTTATTTTGGGTTGGAAGTTAGACTTAGTCAAGATTTGAATTAAATCTGTTTTGATAGATTTTCATATCTGATTTTAAGCAAAATTCTGCACAACATCAAATTCGGTCTAACTAGAATTTTCATTTTCATGCGTTCATGTGTGTGTTTGAATTATTTTTTTATGTGATTCAGATCTAAAATTAATATTTTATATACTATATAAAAGTAGGCTCAAAATTAAAATTAATTTGTAACATCATATGATAATGTGATCTAATAAGATTAGATGCATGATATATATGATATGATCATGTTATATGTATGTACGCTTGGATTTTGTTTATTGCATGGATAGATGTAATTAATTTTAAAAATTAAATTTTTAATCTTAGTAGCCCAGTACTCGAATTGAGAAGATCACCAAACCGTCCGGTCATAAGAGAAAGTAGGGATTGAGTCCCTCTCTTGCCCATCGATAGGTTTTCTTATGACGAGTAGGGATGCTACTGTGATCAAGTCTCATGAAGAAGAATCATGAATAAAATTTTAAAATTATTTTGATTATAAATATATTTAGATTAAATCTAAAGTGATTCATGATTCGTTACAATTTTGATGAGATAAATTCAGATATGAAAATTATTTTAAGATCTGAATTGTATGTTACATATGATGTAATTGGAATTGATCTAAATATTGCTATGATACATATGATGTATGTATAAGATTTAGATCAAATTTATGCATATTTAATTATGAAACATAGATCTGAAAATTAAATTTTAAGATCTAAAAATTATATGGAACATATAGTATGCTTCACATGAAATCCTAATAGAATAGTTCTACAAACTGAAACATACGTTTTACATACTTAATTTAGAATTAAGTGATCTACATTTAAGAATTAAAGATCTTAAGATACCTCATAAATCGATGGATAATGGGTTAGCATAAATTAGGTCTTCTAACTAGATTGATCTAGAGTTAGAAATAAATATAGACTAATTAGAAAAATTGATTAAATCTAATAAAGAGTTGAACTAGATTAGATCAGAATTTTTTTAAAATCAATCTCAATAGTTGCAGCTTGATCAAATCTATATTTTTGATCATACCAAATGGATCGGATCATGACTCGATGGTTTAGCCTGAGCATTTTGGTTGATCGAATCGAAACTAATCGATCAATTGGTATCTAAGATAAGTTTGACAATATTGCTTGACAATATAACTGATAGTTTTAAATTGATAATCTGCATACCTAGCCATTTTGATGGTATCTAAGGCAAGCTGAGGCAAACCCTCCCACCGATCTAACTTATCTGGTCAATTTGATAGATTATATTTGAAGCAAAATTTGAGTGCAGGGGTAAAATGATAATTTTAAAACTTTTTCAAAATTACTATTTTATAGTGAAAATAATTAATTAATCTAATTAATTAACATGTATTTATCCTACACTAGGATCTAAATATGATATATAGCATGCATGTATTTAAATTTGAATTTCAAATTTGAACAGTAAATAATTTATTGTTCTGTGTTCAGAATACAATACTTTTATGCGGGTAGTCGATCATCGTAATCTGATCACCGTCGAAAGGATCTGATCATCGCAATGCAGCCACACAAAATGTCTGGCCTCTGCGGATCATCCACATGAAGCTTCCGATCTGATCAGCTCC
This sequence comes from Elaeis guineensis, assembly GCF_000442705.2. Lineage (NCBI taxonomy): Eukaryota > Viridiplantae > Streptophyta > Magnoliopsida > Arecales > Arecaceae > Elaeis > Elaeis guineensis. The sequence continues at coordinate 30,825,076 of NC_026001.2, forward strand.
TCACGAGTGCTAGCTCGTTGTAGAGCCCTTTCGACGGCCGATGCTGATCGAACTCCTTTGATTAATGTCTGCTGACTCTTTGAATACTCTAAATTATCAACAAGTATACTTGAGAGATTGATGAAGCTCTCTTTAAAATTTGGTGGGCTCACGACACTCGTAGCTCACCTTCTTACTTCCCGAACCCCAGGCTAAAACTCTAGGGAACTCACTGAAAACCCTGCATCCAATTTTCTTTCTTTTCTTTATTTTTCTCTCAAAAGGTTTTGAACCTTCACCTTATGCACAAGGCTTCCTCACGCCCTAGGCTTTCTCTCCAAAAAATTCTATGCACGCCCCATCCTTCTCCTCTTTTTAAAACAACGTAGAACATGTCTTATCCGTGTGAGAGGATAAAGACAAGTGGTTACACATTTGAATTCAAATACAAACCAACTCATCCCTATCCACTTGGGTGTGAGAAGAGAAGGTGCGAGGCTGCTTTGTGTATGGAAAGGTTTCACGAGAAACTCTTTCTTGTGTAAGATATGGGGCACTAAAAAGGATAAGGACATGAAGGCGCAAGGGATAAGTTATCCATTCAAATTCAAACACGCTTTGAATTTGAATGGCTAACTAATCAATTTTATCCAAAGATTGGCCCACAAGAGTGGGCATGAGATGCCTTCTATGTGGGAGAAAATTCACAAGAAGTTTCTTCTCGTGAATTCAAATGGGCGCAGAGATATGAGGTGGTGCAAGGATTCAAATTCAAATAGTGGTTTAATCTTAATTGAACCAACCTAATCAAAATAGGTTAAGCACAATTAGACTAAATTAAACCCAACTTAATTAGACTTAATTAGGCTTAATAAAATTTTAATCAAATCAGAAATTGACTAAGCCCAATCCCTGATCAAATCAGGGACCAAACCATCTTGACAATTAGGTCAACTCTTAACCTAATCGGGTCAAATCCAACTGAATCCAATTCAATTGGATTTGATCCAAAAATAATTACTCAATCAAATTGAGTTAATTAGTGATCAAATCACTAATTAAACTTCTCATAAATATTGAATCCAAATCCGATGGACAATCGGGTATCAAAGTCCATCAATATGAAACCTTGATCGAAGAGTCCCAAACCAGTGGGACTCTTGACCTCGGTATCCAAAATGTGTGGGACTCATGATCAGAGAATCTTGATTCTCGATCACATAGTCCCAGACATGTAGGACTCATAGTTCACGAATATTAAGACTCTTCATCAGCCATCAGATCAGATAGGAACCTCTAATGTGTGTGACCCCACAGGTTCGAACCTAAGCCGGTAGCACAGGAATCAATTCCTGTACTAATCGAAGTGATCATCTAACAATGGTACCCGATGTTCGGATAGATCGAATAGTTATAATCACAACATTCAGAACCTACATGAATATGGTTACTGTATAATTCATTCCTTTTGACCCCTGTGTTTAGGATGACTCAGGGTTAAACTGTCAACCCTGATTGGATCATCCGAATCGTGCTCAACTCAAACAGTCCTGTGACTCCTCACTAGAACTACCCTGGCCAAGATTTTGCTAAATTGAAATACGACTGTACACAGCTCCTGAACTGGAGTGATCAATCTCATCTTGACACACACACTGACAAGTCAAGTACTTGACTACACCCAGCAGCCTTCCGTTACTGAATTAAAAATTCAAGTAGTCCAGTGCCTAAGTGCAGTGAGTTGCTTGCAAGTCACCGGAGCGGTCTCAGGTCGGAGGGACATTTATACTCATATCCCATCGAAGCAAATCTTGACAGCAGAGATAGCTCCAGAGTTGGTCACGTTCAGTGTAGATGGACCCTTACATCTCACCTGTATGCCATACCAGTGTCTCCACACTCCTTGGTTAAGAGGACAACCAACCTATATGGCACACAACGACCTATGCTTGATAAACATTATTGTCTTTGGTAACAACGTATCATTTGATTGCGAACAGGTTTAAGGACTAAACGACAAATCCTCCTTTGTCGAGTCTAAATAGTCCTAAAGACTTCACCACAACACAGGAGTTCATTAGAAGATGAAATAATTTATGATGAAAAAATATCAAAATAATTTTTATTTATTTATAATTTATGTACTAATACAACAAAAAGCACAACCGTCAACAGGCTGACGACTAACTTTGGGATACCATTTCCAACAATATTTTCATTATATTATTAATTGATTCGAGCTGACCCATGCTATTAAGGTAAATCAGTGTGACTACTTTAAGTATCTCTAGACCAACCTTATCTCTAGTCCAATTCAATGACTTGGTGAAGTGAGTAGAAGGACTTTTGACTACTGATCGATCTCTTCTCTCATTCTCAAATTATAAAATCAGTTCGACTGATTTAGGTGCCCTTGGACCAGCTTGTCTCTAATACTCTTCATGATTTGGTAAAGTCAATGGGAGAATTTAGATTCGTCAATCCAATGGACTAGCTTGTTTGGTCCTTTTTGTGACTTGGTAAAGTCAGTAGAAGGATAAAGACTCGTCGATCAATTACTCATCAAATCATTAATCAAATTCTCTAAATTATTAGGTCCATAAAATAAGCTAGTTATGGGGATAACTAGATCATAGCCTCTAATTAAGGTGGATGATAATGGGTTCAATAGTCTAGGTAAGCATTGCAGACCCATAGGCCTGGTGTTTATTTTGGATATTGAAATTATCATTCATTATATGATAACTCAGTCATGTCTCTCTGATGGGTGGTCAGGTTGGCCGACCAAAGTCGGGCCTGATCATTTGTTGGTTAGATGGGTTGAGCATAGTTATGTTAATAGTTGGACCTAACCAAGACTTGTAGAGATGGCCAAAGCTAACTAAAAAAAATCTAGATAAAATTAATTACTAAAAGTTGTTTGAAGAAATAATTGGTTAAAAACGTACCCATAGATGCACATGGATTGGCCGACCAAAGTTAGACCTATATGCAGTCTGTGTGGATTCTAGTACCCATTAAAAAAATAAGATAATTCCTTAAATTAGAGATAGAGACTATCAATTCATATAAAATAGTGAAAAAAAATTTAGACTAAAGTTCAAGTCTTTAAGATTAAACAATTTATATACTAATAGATCTTAATATTTTTCTTTTAATTATGGCTAGTTGATTGTCGCTCCGCTCACTATTGGATAGTGACAAGCTTATAGGATCAAATTTTGATAATTGATATAAAAAATTGAGAATATTTTTTAAATACGAAAGGATCTTATATGTGATTATGGATCCAGCACCTGAAATACCAGCTCACAATGCGAATGCGACTATTAGAGATACTTATCAGAAGTGGCTCAATGACTGTACGACAATACATTGCATAATGAGAGTTGCTATGAGTGACAAATTTAGTTGTAAATTTAATGATGCTTAGCCAAACAAAATGATTCAAAGGTTGAACAAGTCTTTTGGCACACTTGAGAATTTATCCTCAACAAAGCATCATTCCTCTGAGAGAGGAAAGATTAGTATGGTGCAGTGGTATCATATTACAGCTTCTAAGTTCAATCGAACTAACCAATCTTAGATAGATCAGAGTCAGGCAGAATGCTTCTTTTGTAAGAAGTTAGGGACTGAAAGAGGAATTGTCCTCTATGTCTAGTTTTTCTTAACCCGAACAGGCTTAGAAAGAGAAATCAACAAAGGATTGCTAAATAAAGTACTTATATGATAACACTCTATATTTTTTTTATTTGTGATACATTTACCTGGGTATTAGATATTGAAAGTCTAATTCACAACTGTAATTTATTGCAGGAACTTCAGGTTAGTAAAAGATTTGAGAAGAATGAATGATTTCTGAATGTTGGAGATAGTAGAGCTATTTCATTTCTAGCTATAGGAAAAGTTCAGCTTGTTCTCAATTCAAAAATCATTGTTTTAAATGATTGTCATGATTATCCATCTTTCTTTATGAATGTTATTTTCATAGACCTTTTGGCTAAGAATCGTTATAATTTTTCAATAAAAATTTTTTTATGATATCATTGTGAATGGTGTCGTGATTATGCATGGATAATTGAAATATGATATCACAACTTGTTAGTGTAATGTACATATTAAACATACACTCAAGAATAGATAATATTATAGATGCCTACCTTTGATAGTGTAGGCTCGATCATATAAATAAGAATAGGATAAATAGGTTAACCAAAGAAGAAATCTTCGAGATCAATGATTGTGAATCATTGCTGATCTGTGAGTTCTGTCTTCTTGAAAGATGATCAAGTTATTCTTTACTGGAAAGGATGAATGAGCCAGTGATGTTCCAGGTCTAGTACATAGTGATATATGTGGACCTATGAATATAGGCACCAAAGGAGGATATTACTATTTCATTATATTTACTGATGATCTATCGAAGTATGGATATATTTACCTTGTAAAGAACAAGTACGAATCATTTGAAATATTCAAATGATTCTATAGTAAAGTAGAAAAATAAACTAAAAAGAGTATTAGAACTCTTCGATCTGACTGAGGAGGTGATACATTTCCAATGAGTTTTTTGACATATCTAAAAAAGAATGAGATTCTCTCACAATGGACATCTTCTGAGAGGAGAAATCGAATCTTATTAGATATAGTTCAGTCCATGATGGGGTTTGCAAGTTTGTCGATCTCTTGAAGTTATGCACTTGAGATTGCTTGTTATGTTCTGAATAATATTCCAAGTAAATCGATCACAAAAACTCCATATGAGATATGGACTGGGCGTAGACTGATACTCTCTTACCTTAAGATTAGGGGTTAATCAGTTTATGTAAAATATTTATAGACCGATAAGCTTGGATCTTGGTCCGATAAGTAGTTATTTATAAGGTATCCTAAGGAGTTTAGAACATACTACTTCATCTTTCTATATGAACAAATGGTGTTCATCAATAATAGGATTTTTTTTTAGAAAAAAAGTTTCTTATTGAAGGAACTGATGCCACTAAGGTTGAACTTGAGAAAGTTTGACAGATAGAAGAACCGATACAGATAAGTAAAAATATAGAACCAGATTTGATTAGATCAAACCCACAGCCCATTGTTGAGGTACTTTAAGGAGATCTGATAAAGTACCTCATCAGCCAGATAGATACTACAGTTTCTTGATTTGGAATGGTGATCTTATTGAACTAGATAAGAATGACGAGGATCTGATCACCTACATGGATGCCATGTAGAGATCTGACTCTGACAAGTGGCTTGATGCCATGCCATCCGAGATAGAGTCTATGGAGATCATTGGTGTATGGACACTAGTTGATCCACCTAAAGGGATAAAACCCATAAGGTGTAGATGGATTTTCAAAAAGGAAAAGAGGCACAAATGGGAAGGTGAAGATCTATAAAGTCCATTTGGTTGCCAAGGGATATTGTCAATGTTATAATATTGACTATGACAAGATATTTCCTCCTATGGTAATGCTCTCAGAGTTGGAACATACGTTTTGATAAGATCAAAATGTATGACTTTGTTAGAAATGAAGAAGAATCCTGCATATATAAGTGGGCTATTAGTTCTGTAGTCATATTCCTTATACCTTATGTAGATGATATACTTTTGATAGGAAATGACATTCCTACTTTATAAAGTATAAAGCTATGGCTATCATTACAGTTCTCCATGAAGGATTTAGGAGAAGCATCCTACATCCTAGGGATGAAGATCTATATAAATAGATCTAAAAGGTTGTTTGGATTGTCTCAATCTATATACATAGACATCATACTGAAATAGCTCAGTATGGAGAATTCTAAGAAAGGCTATCTTCCAATAGATCATGAAATTACTCTCTCTAAGAAGGATTGTCCGACAACTCCTCAAGAGAGAGCGTATTAGTAGAGTCTCATATATTTCGATAGTGAGATCTATCATATATGCCATGATATGTACAAAGTCGGATATGATATACTCACTAGGAATAGTGAGCAGGTACCAGTCTGATCTGGATAAGAATCATTGGTAGGTTGTAGAGATAACCCTTAAGCATTTGAGAAATACTAAAAGAATCAATGGCTAATTTATGAAGACACTGACTTGAAATTTCTAAGATATATTGATTCCAGTTTCAGTCAGATCATGATGATCGTAAAAGTGTATCGAGTTATGTATTTATCCTAAATGGAGGAGCGATATGCTGAAAAAGTTCCAATCAATTCATTGTAGCCGATTTTATGTGCGAGACAAGGTACATTACAGCATTTGATGCTACAAAGAAAGTAATTTGGTTATGAAAGTTCATTAACGAACTTGGAGTGGCACCCTCCGTCGATGGTTCAATCATGCTGTATTGATAGTACTGGAGCCATAGCTCAAACTAATGAATAGTTATCCTACCAGAGAACCAAACACACTCTGTATCACTATCACCTTGTACGAGAGGTCATGGATAGAGATGACGTTGATTTTTGAAAGATCAATGGAAAGAAAAACTTGGCCAACCTATTTGCAAAAACCTTCAGAATCAAAGAGTTCGTTGAACATAAATGGAAGATGGGTATTAGATACTGTACTGACTGACTTTAGTCCAAGTGAGAATTATTAGAAAATATATCCTAAAGTCAATCATTGGACGATTGTACTCTTTGTAATTTGTATATGAATTATAAATTAATAAAAATTATTTGGTATTGTTCATCACAAGGTATACATCTTCCTTGATAGAACTCATGTGTTGTGATGAAATCCTTAAAACTATATAATAATCAATAAAGGAAGATTTATCGAATAGTTCTTAAATATGTTCATAACCAAATGATATGTCATTAAAGGACGATGATATTTTATCGAGTGTAGATCGTTGTGTGCTATATAGGTTGCTTGTCCTTTTCACCAAAAAATATGGACATACTGATATGGCATATAGGTGAGATATAGGAATACATCATCACTCAATAAGTGACTCACCTACGGAGCGCTCTACTTTCAAGAGCAGTTCGTAAAGAATATGGACATAAGTGTTCCTCTGATCTAAGATCACCATGGTGACTTGCAAGCAACTCGCTGTGCTTTGGTGCCGAACTATCTAAATTTCTAATTCAGTGATGAAAAATTTTTGGACACAGTCAAGTACTTGCGGTAGTTGATGTGTGGATCAAGATGAGATTGACCCCTCCGTATTTCAGTAGTTGATACATCACTGTATTTTAATTAAGTAAGATCTCGATCGGGGCAATCCATGTGATAAGTCATAAAATTTGAAAACGATTAAAATACAATATGGATGACTAATCCATGGTTGACAGTTAAATCCTAGGTTATCCTGAGCATTCAGGATTAAAGAGATGAATTATGCGATAACCATATTCTATGGTTCTTGAGTGTTGTCTACAAATATTTGACCTATCTAGACATCGGAAACCATTGCTAAATAGTAACTTTGATTAGTGCAAGAAATAGTTTTCTATACTACTGGCTTAGTATTCGAACCTATGGAGTCACACACAAAGTTAGACAAAGTAGGAAAGAATTGACCTATATCTATGTATTTAATTTGAAAGTATGAGACTTAATTAAACAAAAAGATTAGCTAAATTGAGAATTAAGTTAAAGATTATACGGGATTAAACAGTTGACTATGTCTAGCTAGCACTAGACATGAGGTTCAAGTTTGATTTTAAGGATGATAAGGATCTGATCAATGATCCAAGAGATTTATGAAAGATTAAATTTATATCCTAATTAATTTAGATTAGATCTAATTTAATTAAATATTAATTAGGTTAAAAATTTAAGTTAGACTTGAACCAAAATCTTAACTAGATTAGGATTGCAGGCTCTTCGAATCTGGTTCGAATCAGATTTGAATCGGATCCAAAATGAGTCAAATTTGAAACTAATTGGTTTAGAACCAAAGAGTCCCATGTACCTGAGACTCTCTCTCATGAGATGGCCGACCAAATAAAGGAAGAGGTGCTAAAAATTTTCCACCCAAGAAGAGTTCACACATGGAAGAAAATTGGGCACTCTCCTTTCTTTATTACATCTCCTTATTTGGATAAGATTTTGAGTCCTAAATTGGTTAGGACTTCTTATCAGATTTGGGTGCCACATCTATAAGAAAGGAAGGTCTAACCACCGATCATAATGTCTTTGTTTTGTGTGACAAAGCAAAAGGGAGAAAAGTCTCAAACCACCAGTGATTTGTGAGAGGATTTGTGCGACAAGAAAAAAAGGGAGGTGTCCCTTTTGTGCGTGGGTTTTATTGGCGCTGCTTCTCTTGGCGTGATGAACCCAAGCCATCCATCATCTTGACGTGAAGGGTCATGTGCAAGATAAAAATTTCTTCCCTTTCTTGCTGCCTTCTGAAGGAGCGAAGTTTCAGATCATCTCTCTTTCTTATGGAGTCTGACGTACGCGTGAAGTAGAGAGTTTATGCGTTCAGACCTCGTGAGGCATCAAATCAAGCCAACTCCTGGGGATTTGATCCCTATTCTGCATATTAGGTATGTTATGTTACCATTAGAATAAAAAAATTTTTAGATGCGTGCTGGCCATCCGATCAGATCAGATGAATATTTCCTTCAGTGGAGACTATAATGATGAAGATGAAGGGACTAATCTTTTGGAGACCCCACTAGGCCACCGACGCTCCCGGCCTGTGGATGAATCTAAGTGGAGGCCACGATGAAGAAGATGAAGGAGCTAATCCTTCGGGGATCCCATCAGGCCACCTAACGCTTTACGCCCATGGATGGATCGAAGCAAAGGCCATGACGATAAAGATGAAGAGGCTAACCCTCCGATGATCCCATATGGCCGACTGAGGCTAACAAAGGCTAACCCTTAGGGGATCTTGCATGATTGACTGAGGTCGATAGGGACTAATCCTTCGGAGACCTTGTACGGTCGACTAAGACCGATAGAGGCTAACCCTTCGAGGACTCTACACTACCAGCAGAAGCCGACGGCAATGACAGCAAAGGGGCTAGCCCTCTTGGGACCCCACTTTGAAGAAGAAGGAACCTTAGAAGACACATGAAGAAAGTTTTGATGAAGGGACACTTCATTCAAGAGGTTCATATATATTTTCGAGAAAGTTTGTTACAACTCAATCTTATCAGAGCAAGGCTCGCTACAACAAAGAAAGGGTAAATATAAGGTTTAGGCTAGGATGGCTTCTATGGGCTCAACCAACATCCTCGGGTGAAGAATTGAACACCACTCGACGCTATTCTCGACAATGCATGAGAAGCCCCCAAGCAACCGCTATTGCGACTCCATAGCTAAAATGATGGAATTTTCCAACACCTCCTATGCCAAAGTGGGATGCTCACATGTGCGATCCCTCGAAGCATTCTGTGGCTTACCAGAGGAAAGAGAAGACTCCCCTACATAGAGAAATATTGATGATCCCTTGATATCAGATGAGGCAGTGTCACTGCAACATTGCGGAAGATGACTAAGCCAAGACTAGTCTCCAACAACAAGACCTCTACTTATAGAGGGGACAGGTCTAGATTCATTCAAACACCTCACTGACCGTGCGACAAGTGTCGCCATCCAAAAGGCCTCAGAGACCACAACCCCGAAAGAAAGGAGCTCCGATTGTCCTTCCCAACGTACCATTCCTGTCAGATGGTACTGGCATTAAAGGCCACACTCCATTAAGCCTCTAGATCGTACAATTCACTGTCACATGAACCCCTAGGTGGATCACTTTTTTTGATCCATAGAAGGTGGTACAGTGCCCGTTAACATCTAGCATATGGCACACAAGCAAGTCTGCAATTTTCAAAATTCACCTGCCATACATTGCTGAAATAGGCACTTCAAGGAGAGTCAAAAGAGATCCTGGCTCAAGCATGGAGACTAACACATTCGAGCCATCCGAGCCCTTGATCACAACAAGAGCCAATTATAGATACCCTAGGAGAAACAAAGAGCTTCATTTGAAAGGTAAAACATAATATTTTTTATTAATAAAATTTCATTACAAAAGTTTGCCAAAAGCGGAAGGCATCAAAAGCAACTACAAAAAGAAAAAGAACTAGTCTTCATCCAAGGAGAGCACCCCAACCTCCTTATCACTGTTCCCAGGACCAAGATGCCTCAAATCCAACTTGGTGACCATCTACTACAAGCACACCTTGCAATCCTTGAGGAATAAAGACAATCGAGGATGCCTCAAGGACTTCTTTCTCAAAGTCCTCTAAAGCTTTGCACTCCCTAATGCACTTGAATCTAGCCTCGATGATAGCTGCTCCTGCAACCTTGGCGAACCTTAGCTACTCCTTAGCTATCTATTTGGCCTCCTGGCAACCCTCGCTCGAGCCTCAATCATTTGAAGCTCCCATCGAGGATAGCAATATCATACACCAGCTACAGAAAAGAGCAAAAGTTAGAGAAAAGATAAGATCAGAACAAGCATGAGAATTAGTAACTCACCCCAAAAAGGCCATCATAAGAGGCCCGTATGACCTCATCCGAAGAGCAAGCCCCCCTCTCTAATCGATCGACCAACATTAGAATTGACTCCACTAGCCTCACATGAGCTGATGATTTTGAAGCATGGAGGCATACCTCTGCACCGACTCCATGGTGGTGGCGAAGCCCCCTTCACCTTTGGGCAAGGTAGGGTCCTCCCCGAGCCTTGCCAACCTACTTGACAACCCAAGAGAATGGTGGGCCTAGCTAGAAAGAAGAAAAGGAGCCTAAAATGACTCCTAGGCCACTGATGCAGCAGGTTGTGGCAACCTGACTGCTGTCGATTCATCCTCAATCCCCACCAGGTTTACACCCGATGCTTCTGGAGACTATGGAGAGCAAGAGCGAAAAACTTTGGCTCGACACTCCTAGGCCTTTTGGATGACTTTTTGTCTGAAGACCTCATCCTCTTCTTCATTGCCAATTTAATGGATGAGAGCGATGACTTCATCACTTCAAGACAAGAAAAGTAAGGCAATCCCCAATGAAAATGCTATCAGCAAGAGGAAGGAGTCTTTCACAGATAGCTGCAATGATCAAAGAGCAATCAGTGATTAGATGGTAGAAGATCTAACCGGATGAGTGGTCTATTTATACGGAACATCGTTAGTCTGGTTCAGCCATCAAATCACCAGATCTTATCATCTGGCCAACATTGAAGGCATCAAACTTTGTGACCCTTCGTCGCACCCTATCTTCAAATCTTTTCTCTCCAAGGTGTAGTTCCATGACCCCTCGAGCTGTTGGGAAATGTATCCCAAAAAGCCAATCGTCAAGCTATTGACGGTTGAGTAACCAAGTATTGTAATTGATTTGTTAATAAATAAAATATATTTGGCATCTTCATCATAAGCTTTCATCTTCTAATGAACTCCGTTGTTATGATGAAGTCCTTAGGACTATTTAAGTTCGATAAAGAGAGAATTTATCGATTAGTCCTTAAAACTGTTCACGACCAAATGATAAGCTGTTAATAAGGACGACAGCTTCTATCGAGCATAGGTCACTGTAGGCCATATGGGTTGGTTGTCCTCTTAATCAAGGAGTGTGGAGACACTGGTATGGCATACAGGTGAGATGTAAGGATACATCGTCATTGAACGTGACCAACTCCAGAGCATTCTACTGTCGAGAATGTCTCTGATGGGATATAGGTATAAGTGTCCCTTAGACTTGAGATCGCCTCAGTGACTTGCAAGCAACTCACTGTGCTTTGGTACTGGACTAACTGAATTTCTAATTCAGAGACGAAAGACTTCTGGGCACAGTCAAGTACTTGCGAAGTCAGAGTGTGATCGAGATGGGATTGACCACTCCAAGAGTTGGAGAAGAATGAGTCGCTGTATTTCAATTTAGCAAAACCTTGGCCAGGGTAATCCATCAGATGGATTTGATATTTTGAAATACAATGTGGACAACCTGATCAGAGTTGACAGTTGAGCTCTGGGGTGTTCTATGATCATTTTGGTTAAGGGGGTGAATTATATGAAAACTATATCCGCATGGGTTCTAAGGATGTTGTTCTACACATTCGACCTATCCGATCGTCGGGTACCATTGCTAGATGGTCACTTCGATTGGTATAGGAATTTATTCCTATACTACCGGCTTAGGTTCGAACATATGAGGTCACACACATTAGAGTTCATGATCCGATCGGATGGTTAATCAATGATTAAGAATCGTTCTAGGGTTAAATTATCAATACGATTGACATTTAACCCAGTACAAGTGTTGCAGGAGGATCGATTAGCAATTTGATTACTAATTAGCTTAATTTGATTAAGCCAATGGGCTGAGATTAAGTCTAATTAAATATGATTTAATTAGATTTAGTTTGGGCTTGATTGGATCAAGTCCAATTGGTTTATTGGATAAGCCAAGTGCAAGAAAAAACTAGTCCTAGTTCAACTAGGACTTGGGTCAATCTAATTTCTAATTTGATTAAAAAATTAAATCAGATTTAAATCTAATTTAATCTGATTAAATTAGATTCTTAATTGGGTTAAGACCTATTTTAATTGGGTTGATCTAATTTTGATTTGATTTGGTTTGGAAAACCAAATTAAAACAAATCATAAGACAGAATCCTAGTAAGACTAGGATTCCACCTTGCGCTACATAAGCCTTCTCCACGCCCTCTCTCTTAATTCAATGCCAATCTCTACTTATTTTGTGCGACAAAAGCCCTCTCCCAGATCTCTCCCACGTTCACAAAAGGTCTCTTCTCTTCTTTCTTACATGGAAGGTGGTTTGGATCAAATCTAAAAGGAATAAGTTTGGATTTCGAATTCTATGAGATAGAGTTTTAGAAATCCAAAACTCTTTCAATTTTGCACCGAATTTATCCAATTTTTTTTTTAAAATTTTCATGGATTTTAGGGTTTATATTATGCACCCTTTTCTAGTAATCCATGCACAAAAATATGAAGGAGGTGCTCAAGAGTTGGGCGTCCCTTAACTTGCCATGTTTGGATAAGCCTTGACTAGGTGTTTGACCTAGACAAGGACTCTATCATAATTCTCTATATAAGATGAGTTTCTTCATAAACTTTTAGGAGAAGTCAGAGACTTGAGAGACCTTTGTTCCATCCAAAAATTAGAGAGAAATACTTTTGGGTCATGGAGATATAAAAGACGCAAGTTAGTGTGTTTAGAGAGAAAAATGTGAAGAAGAAGAGGGTCTTCTTCTAGGGTTTTTGTTTTCATATCTTTCCTCCCTCCATCTTGAGTTTTCTGAGAGCGTCTCAAATCTGAAACTCCTCCTTCTACTTTTTATCTTTGGAAGAGTCCAAATCAAGAAGAAAGAGGCACCTGATCAACCATCAAAGAAGGATCAACGCAGTACTAGCATACTGTGCTGATTTCCTGAAGCAGGACTTCTGATCGAAATTCGTGGACTCGTGTGGATGACTCCTAGAGGCCGGACCCGTGTGCGGCTTGCAACACCATCCTTAAGCCCGGATCAGCGAGGTTAGAGCATCTAACTTGCAAGGTAATAAATCTGATCTATTATTTAATACATACATTAGATGTGGTATAAAAATATGTTGATATGATCAACATGTAGTTCATGCTATATTTATATATTTTAATTTCTGATTTAATACTATATAATAATCATGTAATAGGATCTTAAATCTAAGAATTCTATGATTTTAGAAAATAAATTTTGATTTATTTTAGTCTTCCGCTGTATGATCTTGAAAAAGTTTCAAGATCTAACCCTGAAACCCTAGATCTGGTTCTTTCAATTGGTATCAGAGCCAGGTTCTTTGTTATATGATTATTTATATATACTTAGATTATTTTTTAGATTATATCTAATTTATAATCTGATTATTAAATCTAAAATTAAAATTTTAGATCAATCACAAACTGCAAGGTTGTCCTGCTGTAAGGTTTACCCCTTACAGTGCAAAGGTTGTCCTAGTTTGTGTAGATCTATCTTTAATCATAAATTTGTTAGATATGATCTAGATTAAATTTATAATTTATTAGATTTAAAAGATGTTTAAATCTGAAATAAAATTTCTTTGTTAATAATTTTTGTGCAAAGAAATTATTTAAAGTTGAAATTGTTTCAATTACATGAACCTGTTTAGATTAGATCTAAAGTAGTTTCATGTTTATTTCACTTGCATCTTGATTATGAATCAAACATGCAATATGATTGGTAGAATCATATTGTAAAATTGTTTTACAAATATAAAAATTATTTTTTGAAAAGCCAAACCCAACCCTCAGCCCAAAACTTAATTAAGAATTAAGAAGTTATTTGATTAGGTTCTAGGATTGTGAATTGAAGAACCTAAGACATAAATCATAACACATTGGGTTAATGGGTTAGTGAGAATTAGGTCCATTAATTGGGTTAGACCTATGGTTAGATTAAAGATGGACTTAATTAGAGAATTGACTAAATCTAATCAATTGTTGTCTTAGATTAGGTCAAGGATTCTCTAGATCAATTGCAATAGTTGTAGTTGGTCAAGTCCATATCTTTAACGAGAACCAAATGGACTTGATTCTTGGCTAAGCGGTCTAGCACGAACTGTTAGGTTGATCTAATCGAAACTAATTAAACCAGTTGGTGTCTAAGGTAAACCAGACCGGTGGTTTTTAATTGGGAGCCCGCTTACCTGGCCATTTCTGATGGTGTCTAAGGCAAGCTTTGGCAGACCCTCCCACTGATCGAACTTACCTGGCCTCTTGGTGAAATTATGTTTTGATCGGATCACTTGACTATTCGAGCTGACCCATGTCAGCTAGGTAAATCAGTGTGACTGATTTAGGTGCTCCTAGACCAGCCCTTTTAATGGTCTCCCTTAAGCTGACTTGGTGAAGCCAATGGGAGGATCATGATAAGCTGGTTCATCTGACTTCATCCTCTATATTATTTAAATCCTCTAAAATTATTAGGTCCTTAAAATGATAAAGTTATGGAGATAACTGAGTCATAACCTCCCATTAAGGTGTTTGATAATGAGTCCATTAACTCAATAATCATTACAGACCCAAAGGCCTGGTGCTTGTTGACTAATGGAATTATCACTCATCATATGACGACTTGAAAGTGTCTCTCTAATGGTGGTTAGGTGAGCCAACCAAAGTTGGGCTTAATCATTCGTTGGTTAGATACACCATGTATGATCATGTTAATGGTTGGACCTAACTGGATCCTTACAGTGGAGGCCAAAGCCTACTGATTAGGTTTCTGGGGCAAAATTAAAATTACTAGAAATTGTTTAGAGAAACAATTGGTTATGAACCTATCCCTAGATGTACATGGGTTGGCCAACCAAAGTTGGGCTTGTGTGCAGTCTAAGTGGATTCTAGTACCCGCTAAGGAATTAGGGTAATTCCTCGAATTGGAGGTAGAGGCTACCAATTTGAATAAAATAGTGGAAGAAACCTTTTGATTAAAGTCCAAATCTTTAGGTTTAATGAATCAATTACTAATTAGATTATGGTTCTCCTTTGTGCAAATATGACCACTTCCCTATCGCTCCGATCATTGTTGGACAATGATAAGTTGGTGAGATCCAACTTCGGTAGCTGGTACCGAAAGTTGAAGATAGTCCTGGAGCATGAACGGATCCTATATGTGATAATGGATCCTGCACCTGAGGAGCCAGCTGCCAATGCACGTGGAACAGTCAGAGACACTTACCAGAAGTGGCTCAGTGACCGGACCACGGTGCGCTGTATCATGATGGCTACCATGAGCGACGAGTTCAGTCGCAGATTCGAGACGGCTCAGCCAAAGGACATGCTTCAAGTGTTGAAGGATGCCTTTGGCACACCCGATGACGTGGAGAGGCACAAGACTAGTTATGCCATCTTCAACGCCAAAATACAGAATGGTGCCTCTGTCATGATCATGTATTGTACATGATTGAGTTGATGGAATGATTGAGCAAGCTCGGCTTTCCTTTGCATGAGCAGCTTGGGAAAGATGCAATACTGAACTCGCTGCCCAAGTCTTATCTCCCATTCCTCACTCATTATAGAATGACAAAGCCTAAAGTAAACTACCACGGATTACTGGGTTGCTTCAGAACTTTGAAAAGGATCACAACTCCTCAAGGAGTCGGTGAACTCAGTGGGAGGTTCGTCTTCTGGTTCTCGACCCTTTGAGAAAGGAAAGAAGAACAAGAAGAAGAAAGTGAAGAAGGTGCAAGTTCAGGCTGGGACATCAGTGCAGAGCCAGACCAAAAAGATCAAGCCTGATAAGAGTCTATTCAACTGGCAAACACCCTAGATTAGATAGTGTGTCAGATATCTACTTATGGCACTGTAGGCTAGGTCATATAAACAAAAACAGAATAAACAGGTTGACTCAAGAGGGAAATCCTCGAAGTCAGTGATTGTGAATCACTTCCAACCTGTGAGTCCTGTCTTCTTGGTAAAATGATCAAGTCACCTTTTACTGGAAAAGGTGAGAGAGCTACTGAGCTCTTGGGCCTAGTACATACTGATGTATGCGGGCCCATGAGCACCAGTGCTAGAGGTGGATATTTCTACTTCATAACTTTCACGGATGATCTATCCCGATATGGATATGTCTATCTGATGAAACATAAGTCGGATTCATTTGAAATGTTCAAATGATTCCGAAGTGAAGTAGAAAAATAAACTGGGAAGAGTATTAAAACTTTTCGATCTGATCGAGGAGGAGAATACCTTTCTAATGAGTTTCTCACATATCTAGGAGAATGAGATTCTCTCCCAATGGACTCCTCCAGGAACACCACAGCATAATGGTGTGTTTGAAAGGAGGAATCGACTCTGTTAGATATGGTCCGATCCATGATGGGTTTTGCTAGCTTGCCGATATCCTTCTGGGGATATGCACTCGAATCGGCCTGTTATCTATTAAATAGGATTCTAAGTAAGTCTGTAATTAAGACTCCATATGAGATATGGACGGGACGTAAGCCAGCACTTTCACACCTTAGGGTCTGGGGGTGCCCGATCTATGTCAAATGATTAGTCACAGACAAACTTGGACCTAAGTCTGACAAATGCTCATTCATAGGGTACCCCAAAGAGACAAAAGGATATTTTTTCTACCATGCTGATGAACAAAAGGTGTTCATCAGCCTTAAGGCAATTTTTTTTTAAAAAAAGGAGTTCCTTGATAAAGAAATCGTTGCCTCTAAGATTGAACTTGATGAAGTTCAACAGGTAGAAGGACCGACACCAATAGCTGAACCTGAGTCGGATATGATTAGATCAGATCTGGAGCCCAATGTACCTGCACCATTAAGGTGATCCGATAGAGTACTGCGTCAGCCGGACAGATACTACGGTTTCTTGGTCCGGGACGGTGATCCCATCGAACTTGATGAGAATAATGAGGATCCGATCACCTATATGGATGCAATGCAGAGATCTAATTCTGAAAAATGGCTTGAAGCCATGAAATCCGAAATGGAGTCCATGAAGGTCAACGATGTATGACATGGTTGACCCACCTGAAGGGTTAAACCCATTGGTGTAAATGGGTCTTCAAAAGAAGAGGGGCGCAGACGAAAGGGTACCTATAA
>NC_026001.2:30842686-30937442 GCF_000442705.2 Elaeis guineensis
ATTAAAATAATTTTTATTAATTCATAATTCATGTATATATACAAAAATAAGCACAACCGTCAACAGACTGACGATTGCGCTTTGGACACTATTCCCAACAATCTCCCACTTGGCCTAAAATCAATCGGTGCAGTATCTAATACCATCTTCGACTTGTAGTTGTCGAACTCCTTCACCACAATGGCTTTTAGTGAATAGGTCGGCCAGGTTCTCCTTTCCGTCGATCTTCTGAAGGTCGATGTCACCTCGATCCATAATTTTCTGGATGAGATGGTAGCGATGCAGAATATACTTCGTCCGCTGGTGTGCCTTCGGTTCCTTCGCCTGAGCAATGGCTTCAGAGCTGCTCCCTTTTGGTTCCTCCTTTTCCAATGCTTCCTGGAGGCTTAGGACCTCGGCGATCTTCTCCTTGAGGCGGGCGGTCCCAGCCAACGGACGCCTCCTCCGCCCGAGCTACTCCCTCTTGTCGATCTTCACCACCTCGATATTGGCGACCGCTGGTCCAATCTGCAAGAAGGGTCGGAGAGTCAATATAAAGGCTGAAGAATAAGTCAAGTAAAGAGGCCAGAAGGAGGAAAAAGGTGAGTTAACCTACTTCGGAAGGGATCCCACAGAGTCTCAGACCCGCAGCTCAGAATCAGCAAGGACGATCCTTTCGACGACCTCGGACAGAATGCACCCTTCAACCAGCCTCTTTATCAGGTCCCTATTGTTGAAGAGATTTTCTCCAGGTCTTCCTCGAAGCCGTCAGCCCCCGATGGCAGCCTTGCGATTGCGGCTCCCTCCAGGCCAGGGTCTACTTTCTCCTCCTCCTTCGGCCCTGGGTGCCCCTCGGGATTGAGCCGCTGGAGCGGGATCCTCAGCCGGGGGGCTCCTTGAAGGGGCTTGGGGACTTCGGTTCGGCGTCGGAGGGACTCGACGGCGATGACCACTGGAACAGACGCAACCAAGCTTATCCCCTTCTATCCTGGCTTTCTTCGTCGATCCCGTAGTCGGGCATTTTTCTCTTATGGGTCTTGAGACCCTGGGCTAACCTCCGAGCCACTCTTGCTCCATATCTGCGATAAAAGAAAGATCAACATAGCTCAGAGATGGAATAAGAGAAATGGAAACCAAAAAAGAAAAAAAATGAGATGATGAAATGGTACCGGTATGGTTTTAAGAGGACTCAGGCCGACGTTGAATAAAAGTTGTTCCTTCAGAAGTTCGGAGAGGAGGGGGCTCGATAGGCCTCGAGCTTTTTGGCAGCTTCGAGGTCATCCCTTTCCAGACTAGAAGCTCGGCGGGCGGAGTCCTCAGAGAGCCCTAAGGGGGTAATCCTAGCTCCAAGGTCAGGCATCGGACATAGAAGAACCTCTCCTTTCAGTTGTGGATAGAAGAAGGAGCACCTTTCAGCAACCCCTTTCTGACGAACTGAGAGAAGAAGTACCATCAGTCTTTTATCGAGGGATGATGCTTGAAGGTGTAGAAATTCCTAAACAAAGAAAGAGTCGGCCGAACTTCAGTTAAACTACAAAGAGAAAGAAATCCTATTAAAAAACCTAAAGGACTTCGGCACGATGAAAACTAGAGAAATGTTCAGAAAATGACAAAGAGCGACGACAAAGGACGGTAGTGGAAGCCGAAGTTCGGTACGAAAGGCATCTTGGTACAGACAAAAGCAGCCGGGAGGAGGGGCGCTAGCCCGGTCAGTTTGCCCGGGAAGCTCCAGCTCATACTCCGGAGGAACTCCATGCTGAATCTTTATCTGTGAGAGTTTATCCGAAGTCAGGAGCCGGGGATGGTGTCCAGCGCAAGGCCAGACAAGGTTCGATCCTAGCTACGGGCTCATCTACAGTATAAGGACTTTGAGAAACTGAGGCTGACGAACTCCTAGAACTGCTAGAAGAGGAGATATCAGAAGATATTTTGGATAAAATAGAAGTCACAAAAATCCCCAAAAAAAAATCGAAAAAAATAGCGAACAAGCTCTCGAGGGAGCTAAACGAAAGGAACACGAAGAAGAAAAAAATAGAAAAAAAGTGGGAAGTTCCAGGACTAACCTAGGTTGGCCTGGGGAGTGCGGGAAGAACGGCAAGGATGATGTAGACCCGGAGGATGTCTAAGGCCAAGAAGGATGCTAAAGGAGGCTGGAGCTCTCGAAGAAGAAGAGGGGACCGAAGGACTCTCTCAGGTAGGGTGAAACCCTAAGGAGGAGGACGTGTTTAAATAGGCAACAGGGCCCGGAGCGATTATGATCGCGGATCTCCTCTGGCCGTGCACTTGCCACGTGTCCCACTCACTATGACAGGCTGCTGAAAATGGCTGACAACTGATAAAATTATTATTGCACCGTACCTAGAGCCACACCCCAGCGAGAATTCCAAAAGGAAGAAATCTTTTCCGAAAAGGCTCTAGTACAGCGTGCCGAACGTCGAAATATCTGGCAACCTCCGAATGCGGCAATCGAGGGGGGCAACTTCGATGGTGAGAATTTCTCTATACTTCCCTCATTCGGAGCCCGAACTCGAAAGTAGGGAGACTGGTGTTGGGTATAAAATACCCTCCGACCGAAGTCTGTAAAAGACCGACCCTTCCGGACTTCTCTGACAATGAGTTTCTCCATTCGTCTACCGGGCTGCCCCAAAAATTCTCTGGCCTCACTGCCAGCCGACCTTCTATTGTGATCAACTATTCTCCAAACTCCTTCCGGACTTCGTCAATATCTGAGCTTCTTCAACAACGAGGTTTCTATAGTAATCAGACTTCATCCAAGTTTTTACGGCGGTTGTTCGCCTTCAGGATTTCAGCCGAGCTCCTGTGAGAGCGAGCTTCTACTACGAGCAGTTCCAGCCGAGCTCCTGTGAGAGCCGAGCTTCTACTACGAGCGATCTACTCTGAGCTTCTACTACGAGCAGTTCGAACGAGCTCCCGCGAGAGCCGAGCTTCTACTACGAGCAATTCCAGTCGAGCTCCTGCAAGAGCCGAGCTTCTACTACGAGCGATCTACTTCGAGCTTCTACTACGAGCAGTTCCAGTCGAGCTCCTGTGAGAGCCGAGCTTCTACTACGAGTGATCTTCTCCGAATCCTGCCACAAGCGGTCTACTCTGAACTCCTGCAGCGGGCGGTCTACTCCGGATCTCTACTGTAAGCAAATTCTATTCGGGCCTCTATTGTAAATAATTTCTTTCGAACTTCCAGTTGGACTTCTTCGTAGTCGAATCCCAGACGTACTTTCCTAGTAATTGGGCTCCTATCAGACTTCGCCAACTGAAAGTCTTCATCCGAGTCTCTACAGCAGATGGTTCTCACCTATAACCTCAGTGCCCAAGGCCTCCGACCACAGTAGACTCGTCAGTGATCTTGAAAACATCTGAGCTTCTCCTGAATCGACAAGACAGAGAGCCATTCCGCTCCATCAGACTCCCAGTCGAGCTTCAGCTGATAGATCCGAACTCTTTGGCAAGCCACGATGAGGGCCGCTACCCTGCTCCACTCTCTGCAACAGATTCCACGCGGCTCCACTATTCTCTGGCAAGTCGCGACAACGGCCACCAATCCACTCTTCGTAACCAACTCCACATGGCCTTGAACACCCCTGACGCCACTACTCTCCATAACAAACTTCAGGCAGCTCTGAACAACCCATACCAGGTGATTACAGACGTCGCTGTTAATCGGTTACACTCTCTGTCTATAAATAAGGACCTTAGATACGTTCTTCTCTAATCTCTGATCTCTATCTCAAAATTCTGCTAAAATTTTTCCTCGAGCACTCCATTTCTGTTGAAGCAGAGTACTAACTTGAGCGTCGGAGGTCTTGCCGGAGCACCCCCAATTATGATTTAGACTTTCCTTGTAGGTCCCGGCCGGCGCGGTCATCCCAACTCCAGCTTCTTTGGCTTCGATGAAATTCTGCACCAACATATCCCATATTTCCTTAGCTGACATGCATGTTGAAATACGATTAAATTCGTTAGCATGTAGAGCACAATACAAAATATTCATGGCTTTAGCATTTAGTTGAGCCATCTTCTATCCTCATTCCATTCTTTTTCGGGTTTGGTTGATTCCACACGTCAATTATTTTAGTAGGTATATGTGGTCTATTTACTATGATACTCCACATATTGTTGCTCCTAGATTGATTTTGATGATTACAAAGCAGATTGAAGGGATACAAATAATTTTAAAATGAAAAGTCCTTATGCTCTTCAAGGGCAAAATGTAATTTCACTAAAATCCTGATTTGATATACCATTTGGTAGAACAAATGATTTGAAATCTATTGGTGAAAATTTCATTGTGTTTGGACTTATATTTTTGAAGTTATGAAGGTTTGAAGTGCATGAGTCGACTCATGAGTCAACTCATGGCACTATGAGCTGATTGGCACGCAAAAATTACCATGGCACGCTAGTTTTCTGGCTTGGCACGACCTGTGAGTCGACTCATGAGTCGACCACAAGGCATGAGTCGACTCATGAGTCGACCCCTGCTGATTTGGGCCAAGAATTTCCAGAAACGCATTCTCTGGTTTTTGCAACAGAGTCGACTCATGAGTCGACCCCTGAAGCATGAGTCGACTCATGAGTCGACCCCTGCGACGGAAAATTTCAGCAACGGCTATTTTTTTCCCATTTTAATTCCTTTTATGCTTCCTAAAAATCCTCTAACGGCTCTTTATCTGCCTAAATTATTTTCTCTTGCTTCTAATGCATAAAATGCTTTAAATGGTGAAAGAAATTGCAGATTAAATAGCAGATCAAACGTGAGATCAAATGAAAGAAAGTAGAAAAAAGAGAAAAGAAAGAGAGGATCCGAAATCTGCACGAAAAAGCCTGAGATCAACGAAATATCCAAAAAGAAAAGAGAGAGGATCCACAATATACAAGAGAGATTGTGAAAGAGAAAAGCAAGAGCATTCAAGAAGATCTTTCAAGCCTATTGTTCAACCTTGATCTAGTGATCTTTCAAAGCTTTCAAGAGATCTTCAATCAACATCAACCTCTTCTCAAGCATTCATTCAAGCGTTCATCCATCTTGAGAAAATTCAAAAGGGTTTCTTCATTTGAGTAAAGTTTTAATTGTTATATTCGCTCATTTAAGGAGCTGTTATTGTATTTATCTATGCTCTAAATTCTCTTACTCTTTGTGAGTTTTGTTCTTGTTTTTGGAGGATTTCCAAAACAAGGAAAGGTTATCCGAACCTGAAATCGGAGTGTTTGGGGTTTACTTGTACCCGAAAAATAAGTGATCTAGCTTGGGATAGCTAGTGTCGGAGTTTCCGACGTTTTGTATTCGGGTTGAATACAAGTATAGTGGAGTGAAATTCCCAAGTAGGAGCTTGGGGAGTGGATGTAGGTGCAAGGTTGGCACCGAACCACTATAAATCCTTGTGTTTGTGGTGTGCTTTATCGCTTCACTTTATTTCTTTATTATATCCTTGCTTTTCTGCTTTAGATAATTAATAATTAAAATCTTATCTTGTTCATCATAAGTAATTAATTAAGTCTAAAATTTTTAGAAACCCAATTCACCCCCCCTCTTGGGTTGCATAGCTGGGCAACAAGTGGTATCAGAGCCCGGTGCTCTAGCCCTTCTTTGATCTAACAATCAAAGAGTCAAAGATCTATGGCAACCCATGTTGGTACTTCTCTAGCCGAGGGGCAATCAACAAACCGACCTTCACTTTTCAATGGGTCTAATTACACCTATTGGAAAGCTCGGATGAAGATTTTCATACAAGCACTCGACTATGATATGTGGAGTATCATAGTGAATGGTCCTCACACACCCACCAAGATTATAGATGGTGAGGAGTCAACCAAATCGAAAAGAATGGGATGAGGTTGACAAGAAATTGGCACAATTAAATGCCAAAGCCATGAATGTTCTTTATTGTGCACTAGATGCTAGTGAATTCAATCGCATTTCTACTTGTGCATCTGCTAAAGAAATATGGGATAGGTTAGAAGTAACCCATGAGGGAACAAATCAAGTAAAAGAGTCTAAAATAAACATGCTTGTACATAAATATGAATTGTTCAAAATAGAGCATGATGAGTCCATAACTGCCATGTTTACTCGTTTTACTGATATAATTAATGGTTTGAAGAGTCTTGGCAAATCTTATACTAACAGTGAACTTGTAAGGAAGATTCTCAGGTCACTGCCAAGAACTTGGGAAGCCAAGGTGACTGCCATCCAAGAAGCAAAGGATTTGAACACTCTACCTCTAGAAGAGCTTCTTGGATCCTTGATGACTCATGAACTTAGCATGAAGCAACATCAAGAGGATGAAGTCAAAAAGAAAAGAATCATTGCCCTCAAATCCACAACTTCGCCTGATTATGAAATGGATGAATCTGAAGATGAAGAACAGGATGAAGAGATGGCACTCATCACCCGAAAATTTAAGAAGTTTCTAAGAAAAAGGAAACAGGGGATGAGAAAGAAATTCACAAAAGGGGAACAAAGCAAAGAAAAAGATCAACCCCTTACATGCTACGAGTGCAAGAAGCCGGGATATTTCAGATCCGAATGTCCACAACTGAAGAAAGGTCCCAAAAAGTTCAAAAAGAAGGCAATGATGGCGACTTGGAGTGCGAGTGATGACTCAAGCTCCGATGAGGAAACCTCAACAGAACAAGCCAATCTGTGCCTGATGGCACATGAAAATGAGGTAACTTCTGAATCCACTAGTGAATTTACTTTTGAAGAATTACATGAAGCATTCTATGATTCAATTGATGAATTAAAGAAACTAGGAAGAAAAATAAAGAACTAAAATTGGAAAATCAGTCCTTAGTGAAACAAGCTGAAATTCTTTTAATTGAAAAATTCACCTTGAGTCAAGAAAATTAAAACTTAAAGGATGAAATTAACAAGCTGAAATCTATAGTAGATAAGTTCACCTTAAGTTCAAACAAACTAAATATGATCCTTGAAAATCAGAAAGCTATATATGATAAGGCTGGACTTGGCTATAAACCTCTGAAGAAACAAAAGTTTCTGAAGGATATTTATGAAAATTATTCAAGTAACAAGTCTACAAATATTACTTGTTTCAAATGTGGTAGAATAGGACATAAATCATACACATGTCTTATTAACAAATATGCAAATACAAAGAAAATATGGGTTCCAAAAGGAACCATCTTGACTAACCTGAAAGGACCCAAGAAAGCTTGGGTACCTAAGACAGAAACTTGACCTTTGCTTGCAGGTGTGTCTAGCATCCCAAGAAGGAAACAGGAAATTGTATCTTGACAGTGGATGCTCGAGACACATGACTGGTGATGAATCACAATTCATCACGCTTGATGCTAAGGATGGAAGGATGGTCACCTTTGGAGATAATGGCAAAGGAAAGATCATCGGGATAGGTAACATTGGTATCACTCCCTCCAATTACATTGAGAATGTTTATTGGTTAAAGGTTTAAAGCATAACTTACTTAGCATTAGTCAATTCTGTGATAAAGGATATAAAGTAGTTTTTGAATCATCTGTTTGCATTGTGACTAGTCCTATTAACGATGGCATTAAATTTATAGGACATAGGCATGGCAATGTTTATATGGTAGACTTGAATGATTTAGCCAAATTAGACATGCAATGCCTAGTATCCTTGAATGCTAAAGTTAATGAAACTAGTTGGCTGTGGCATCGTAGACTTGCACATATTAGCATGCATTCTCTTTCAAAATTAATTAAGAAAGATTTAGTTCTCGGTTTGCCAAAGCTGAATTTTGAAAAAGATAGAATTTGTGATGCATGCCAATTAGGTAAACAAACTAGAGTTTCATTTAAATCCAAAAATACTGTTTCAACTTCTAGACCTTTAGAGCTCTTACATATGGACTTATTTGGACCAACAAGAACCACTAGTCTAGGAGGAAAACGATATGGATTTGTAATAATAGATGATTACTCTCAT
Organism: Elaeis guineensis; assembly: GCF_000442705.2. NCBI lineage: Eukaryota > Viridiplantae > Streptophyta > Magnoliopsida > Arecales > Arecaceae > Elaeis > Elaeis guineensis. The sequence goes on from NC_026001.2 coordinate 30,850,608, forward strand.
TTTACTTGGGTTTTCTTTTTGGCTCACAAAAATGAAACTTTTCAAATTTTCACTAAATTTCATCGAAAAGTCTCTAATGAAAAAGGGTTTTCAATTCAAAATATTAGAAGTGATCATGGAACTGAATTTAAAAATCAAGACTTTGAAAATTTTTGTGATGAAAATGGAATTGGCCATAACTTCTCTGCTCCTAGGACACCCCAACAAAATGGGGTAGTTGAAAGGAAAAACAGAACCTTAGAAGAAATGGCCCGTACCATGCTTTGTGAAAGTAACCTTCCAAGATATTTTTGGGCTGAAGCAATTAACACAGCATGTTACATTTTAAATCGTGCATTGATCAGACAATTTTTAAAGAAAACTCCCTATGAACTTTGGAAAGGAAGAAAACCAAATATTGCATATTTTCATGTTTTTGGTTGCCGATGTTTTGTATTAAATAATGGCAAAGAAAAACTTGGTAAATTTGATGCAAAATCAGATGAAGCAATCTTTCTAGGTTACTCCTCCACTAGTAAAGCATTTAGAGTGTTCAACAAAAGAACTTTAGTAGTTGAGGAGTCCATACATGTTGTCTTTGATGAATCTAACGATCTTCCTTCAAGGAAGAATGAGGGTATTGATGATACAGATTCACTAATAGAAGGTTTGAAGGAGATCACTCTGAAAGATTCAGCAACTCCAGAAGATAAGGATCAAGAAGATGAACAAAATGAGAAAGGTGAAGAAACTCAAGAACAACCTCAAGGTACAAATGACCTACCCAAGGAATGGAGGTATGTTCACAACCACCCTAAGGAGTTAATAATTGGTAATCCTATGCATGGGGTAAAAACACGTTCTTCACTTAGAGATGTAGTTAATCATTGTGCTTTTGTATCTCATCTTGAACCTAAAACTTTTGAAGAAGCTGAAAATGATCATAATTGGATTAATGCTATGCAAGAGGAACTTAATCAATTTGAAAGAAATAATGTTTGGACCTTAGTATCAAGACCTAAAGATTATTCAATAATTGGCACAAAATGGGTCTTTAGAAACAAATTAGATGAGCATGGAAATGTAATTAGGAATAAAGCAAGGCTGGTTGCTAAGGGATATAATCAAGAAGAAGGAATTGATTTTGATGAAACCTTTACATCTGTTGCTAGATTAGAAGCTATTAGACTTCTTCTTGCATATGCTTGCTTTATGAAATTCAAGTTATTTCAAATGGATGTTAAAAGTGCATTTTTAAATGGTTATATCTCTGAAGAAGTATATGTAGAACAACCCCCTGGATTTGAAAATCATGCTTTTCCTAATCATGTCTTTAGATTAAATAAAGCTTTATATGGATTAAAACAAGCACCTAGAGCATGGTATGAAAGGCTAAGCAAATTTCTACTAAATAATAGTTTTTCAAGAGGTAATGTAGATACAACCCTATTTATTAAAAGAAATCAAAATGATATGCTAGTTATACAAATTTATGTTGATGACATAATTTTTGGGTCTACTAATGAATCCCTTTGTCAAGACTTTGCTAAGCTTATGCAGGGAGAGTTCGAGATGAGCATGATGGGAGAACTCACCTTCTTCCTTGGACTCCAAATCAAACAATCAAAAGAGGGAATCTCCATCATCCAAAGCAAGTACACCAAGGAACTACTCAAAAGATTTGGAATGGAGAACTGCAAACCTATTGGCACACCAATGAGTCCCTCATGTAAGCTTGACAAGGATGATGAAGGTAAAAGCGTAGACTTAAAATACTATAGAGGTATGATTGGCTCATTATTATATTTAACTGCAAGTAGGCCTGATATCATGTTTAGTGTTTGCTTATGTGCTAGATATCAATCTAATCCTAAAGAATCTCATTTGAATGCTGTTAAAAAAATCCTTAGATACTTAAATGGTACACAAACTCTAGGGTTATGGTACTCTAAGGACTCACAAATTAATTTATTAGGATATTCAGATGCTGATTTTGCTGGATGTAAATTAGATAGAAAAAGCACAAGTGGAACTTGCCAATTTCTTGGAGTTAACCTAATCTCATGGTTTAGCAAGAAACAAAATTCGGTGGCACTGTCTACGGCTGAGGCCGAATACATTACAGCCGGAAGTTGTTGTGCTCAAATTTTATGGATTAAGCAATAACTAGAAGATTTTGGAATCAAACTTAATGAAACACCAATAAGATGTGACAACACAAGTGCCATAAATCTATCTAAAAATCCAATCCAACACTCAAGATCGAAACATATTGAAATAAGACATCATTTTATAAGAGAACATGTTCAAAATAAAAATATAATTCTTGAATATGTTTGCACTGAAAACCAATTAGCTGATATCTTTACAAAGGCCCTTAGTGAGGATAGATTCTATGAAATTAGGAGAAATCTAGGAATTCTAGATCCATTTGCCTAAAATTTCTCAATTTCCAAAGAATTGATTAGAGCTCAATTTTTAATATCTATCTTAGTCCCAAAAGCTCAAATTTATTATTCTAAAAACTTATCATTGAGCAAAATTCCTTCACTCAAAATTTCAAATTTTTCTGGAATTTATTCACATTTTTCCTGATTTTCTGAACTTCATGAGTCGACCCCATGAGTTGACTCAATGGCAAACTTGTAAATCCCACCAACTTCCATCGGGTTCATTGTTTTTAAACGGGAAAACCTGTTTGTGAGACAACTCATCTTCTCATCGTCCTCCTTCCAAAAGCCGTCGTCTCCAACTCCTTTCTGCTCCAAATTCAAAGATTTATTCCGAGGCAATTTTCCCTCCTCTCCACCAAAAATCGCCTCCTTGAAAAGGATTTTCTGTGCTTTCTCGCATTGCTTGGCACGGTTGGAACGTGCCCTAGCACTTTACCGAACTTCCAAAATCCACTTCTTTTCTCCACCAAAATCCTTCTTCACTCTCTAGTGATCCCTCCTCCACTCAATTCAAGTCTCCTTGCCTGCTACAATAGTGGATATGGCTCCAAAAATGAAGCTTCCCCAAAGAAGAAAGTCAATCCGTGAGCCTGAAGAAATTGTCAGAAAGAAAAGGCAAACTGCTCCCACTCCAGTTTCAGTACCTGCTCAAGGTCCCTCTCAATCCTCCAGAAGCCCCAGCGTAAATCCTCTTTCTGATAGAAAAGTAGAAACCGGGAAGAATATAGACTTTCGGTTCTTTGAGAAAGAAGGCTTTACTTTTGCAAGTAAAATTAAAAACCAAGGATGGGAACACTACTGCTCCCTTAAGGAAGTCACCTATGTTGACCTAGTTAGAGAATTCTACCAGAACCTACATTATGGAAGTGGGTCAGTGACTTCAACAGTAAAGGGAATTGATATCTGCTTGGATTCTAGAATATTGGGAGAAATACTTCAGTTGCCTAGTGAAGGATACTCATATATGGAACTCCCAATTAAAGAAGAGGGGATCAGAATTATTTTAGGAGAAACCTATTCAGGAAATTTAAACAAATTGGAAGCAAAGATTCTGTCCATTGAGATGAGGGTCCTGCATCAGATTGTGACAAAGCTTTTCTTTCCTAGGAGTGGTAGGCATGATCTACTGTCTGGCAGAGATGTATGTATCATGTTTCATGTCATCACTCAGACCCCACTGAACCTCCCTGCACTTATGATAGAGGCCATGAGAGAAACTTTGAACAGATCCAAGGCACACTTGCCTTATGGTATGGCCCTTACTAGAGTATTTAGGAGGTTTGGAGTTAGCTGTGAGGGGGAGGCACCTACCAAGCTATCTCATGTGGACACTTTCAACCAACACAGCCTGCACAGAATGGGAATTACAAAGACTGATGGTGGTTGGATTAAGGGCTCTGAAGAAAGAACTGAGGATAGAGCTGAAACAAGAGCTGAGGATAGAACTGAAGGCAGAGTAGAAGAAGAAGGTCCATCTTCTCCTGTACATGATTTCAGGGCAGCATCACCAGATACACAGTTCATTCCTGATACAGAGGTTGGCCCTTCTGAGTTTACTAGGATGCCCACTCCAGTGTATCAGCCAGAGAGCAGAGCACCTCATTCAGAGTTCAGACTGGCTGATGATCAGATCGAGCATATTTCACAGCGTGTGGCTTCTTTGCTGTCTAGCCAGTGGAGTAGTACTTCTTTTGTACCTGGAGCTACCTCTTCTGATCAGACCATTACTCCCCACATCTCCACTGTATTTCAGATGATTTCAGATCAGTCCATCAGGATACAGCAGCTTGAGGACACTGTTTTGAGACTTATTGGGAGAGTTCTTGACTTGCAGGGGCAAGTCTTTGATTTGGCCCATCCTCAGCCACAGGAGTCTACTATTGAGGTCACAGACCTCACAGCAGAGGCTGGAAGGCTCAGAGGAGCACTAGAAGGTGGATATGAATTACTGAGGAAAGAGATCCGAAGATCGAGTGAGCATGCTACCACTCAGTTCACTGCTCTACTTCAATCTGTTTCCAGAGCACTGAACGTACTTGATTCTATCAGACTCACCCTTTCTGTTCAGTCCCTAGCATCTCAGCGTTCTCAGCCTCCCAGTTCATCTCGTTCTCCTGCTCGTGCCAGAGGCAGATGGGGTAGAGGACGCACTTCTGATCCATCAGCTTCTCATACCATATCTGATGACTCCGATCATTGACTTATCTTGATCATTTCTAAATCCTAGGTGTTAGTATTTTGTTCTAGGATCTATACCTTGGGGCCATGTATTGACAATTAGCTGGTTGATTTTTATAATATGAACTATGTATTGAAACAATTATGATATTAATGGAATCATCTTTTACCTATATTTCTACCTTTTGTAATGATATTGATCATATTTTGGTCATATATATTCTCCTTGTTGAAATATTGTCTTCTCTTTGTTGTTTGCTGTTGATCATTGCTATATTAAGGGGGAGCAAACTTCTGTGATAAACTCTACAAGGGGAGAAATTAAAGAATATTTCAGAAAAAGGAAAAGTTAACCATGTCTGATGATGTCAAAAAGGGGGAGAAAGTAAACAATTAAACAAAAAGCAACTCGCAATTCATCAAAAGCAAAACCTTAATTAAACAAAAGCAAGTAACTCATTAAAAGCAAAACCCTAAATTATGAATAAAAAAAAAAGGGAGGAGAAATTAAACAAAAATGGTATTTGGAGAAATTAAACAAAAATGGTATTTTGAGAAATTAAACAAAAATTTGAGAAAATTGATCATAAGTACAATGCAAATAAGTAATTTTTTATATGCTCTGATATATTTCAAAATTCAAACTTGCTCTGATACATCTTTTGAAATTTACCTTGATACATCTTAAGAAATTTGACTTACTCTGATACACCCTAAAATTTCTTTTAACTTGCTCTGATACATGATAAAATTTAATCTGATACAGTGTGAAAGCTTCTCTGATATATTATAACACTTGCTCTGATACAGTATGAAATTTTCTCTGATATATTATAAAATTTACTCTGATACATTGTAAAGTCTTTTCTGATAACATTGCAAAAATTATTTTTCTTGCTCTGATACATTGCAAAATTCATTTCTTTTCTCTTGCTCTGATATATCTTAAACTCAAAATGATCTAATACCCTTTTCAAATCTTTAAGAAAATGGACAAACTATTTTTGCATAAATATTACATGCCAAAAGAATCATACTCTTTTCAAGCATATACACCTATAATGCATTCTTTTGAAATTAATGATTCACATAAATATTTTTTGTTCAAATATTTTGTCATCATCAAAAAGGGAGAGATTATTGCTCCTAGATTGATTTTGATGATTACAAAGCAGATTGAAGGGATACAAATAATTTTAAAATGAAAAAGTCCTTATGCTCTTCAAGGGCAAAATTATAATTTCACTAAAATCCTGATTTGATAGTACCATTTGGTAGAACAAATGATTTGAAATCTATTGGTGAAAATTTCATTGTGTTTGGACTTATATTTTTGAAGTTATGAAGGTTTGAAGTGCATGAGTCGACTCATGAGTCAACTCATGGCACTATGAGCTGATTGGCACGCAAAAATTACTCATAGCACGCTAGTTTTTTGGCTTGGCACGACCTGTGAGTCGACTCATGAGTCGACCCACAAGGCATGAGTCGACTCATGAGTCGACCCCTGCTGATTTGGGCCAAGAATTTCCAGAAATGCATTCTCTGATTTTTGCAACAGAGGTCGACTCATGAGTCGACCCCTGAAGCATGAGTCGACTCATGAGTCGACCCCTACGACGGAAAATATCAGCAACGGCTATTTTTTTGCCCGTTTTAATTGCCTTTTATGCTTCCTAAAAATCCTCTAACGGCTCTTTATCTGTCTAAATTATTTTCTCTTGCTTCTAATGCAATAAAATGCTTCAAATGGTGAAAGAAATTGCAGATTAAATAGCAGATCAAACGTGAGATCAACATGAAGAGAAAAGTAGATAAAAGAAGAGAAAAGAAAAGAGAGGATCCAAAATCTGCATGAAAAAGCCTGAGATCAACGAAATATCCAAAAAGAAAAAGAGAGAGGATCCACAATATACAAGAGAGATTGTGAAAGAGAAAAGCAAGAGCATTCAAGAAGATCTTTCAAGCCTATTGTTCAACCTTGATCTAGTGATCTTTCAAAGCTTTCAAGAGATCTTCAATCAACGATCAACCTCTTCTCAAGCATTCATTCAAGCGTTCATCCATCTTGAGAAAATTCAAAAAGGGTTTCTTCATTTGAGTAAAGTTTTAATTGTTATATTCACTCATTTAAGGAGTTGTTATTGTATTTATCTGTGCTCTAAATTCTCTTACTCTTTGTGAGTTTTTGTTCTTGTTTTTGGAGGATTTCCAAAACAAGAAAAGGTTGATCCGAACCTGAAATCGAAGTGTTTTGGGTTTACTTGTACCTGGGAAACAAGTGATCTAGCTTGGGATAGCTAGTGTCGGAGTTTCCGACGTTTTGTATTCGGGTTGAATACAAGTATAGTGGAGTGAAATTTCCAAGTAGGAGCTTGGGGAGTGGATGTAGGTGCAAGATTGGCACCGAACCACTATAAATCCTTGTGTTTGTGGTGTGCTTTATCGCTTCACTTTATTTCTTTATTATATCCTTGCTTTCCTGCTTTAGGTAATTAATATTGAATTAAAATCTTTATCTTGTTCATCATAAGTAATTAATTAAGTCTAAAATTTTTAGAAACCCAATTCACCCCCCCCCCTCTTGGGTTGCATAGCTGGGCAACACGAATACATTGCAGCCGAAAGTTGTTGTGCTCAAATCTTGTGGATTAAGCAACAACTCGAAGATTTTGGTATCAAACTTAATGAAACACCCATAAGATGTGATAACACTAGTGCCATAAATTTTACTAGAAATCCAATTCAACATTCAAGGTCTAAACATATTGAAATAAGACATCATTTTATAAGAGAACATGTTCAAAACAAAGATATAATTCTTGACTATGTTTGCACTGAAAATCAATTAGCCGATAATTTTACAAAGGCCCTAAGTGAAGATAGATTCTGTGAAATTAGGAGAGATCTAGGAATTCTTGATCCATTTGCTTAAATATCTCTCTAATTCCAAGGAATCGATGTCAAAATTTCTTTGAGCTCAATTTCCATCATCTCTCTTGGACCTAAAAGCTCAAGATTATCCTTCTCACAACTTGTCATTGAGCAAAAGTCTTCTCCCAGAATTCTGAATTTTTTCAGAATTTATTCATAATTTTCTTGAAATTTTGTGAATCATGAGTCGACCCCCTAGGGTCGACCCAATGGCATACTCGTAATTTTCGGCCAACATCCCACGGGTTCATCTCCTTCTTAAGTAAAAATCCGTTCATGAGCCGACCCCTCCATCATCGTCTTCCTCCCTCCAAAACTCATCGTCCTCATCTTCGTTCTCTCCAAATCCAAAGTTTTAGCCCAAGATCCTTCTCCCATCACCTCTCCACCTCAAATCGCCCCTTGGGAAAGGAGCTTTTCGCATTTTTCTCCCTTGATTGAAGTGATTGGAGCGTGCCCTAGCTTCCACCATTCTTCTCCAAATCTGGATTTCTCTCCGCCAAAAATCCCTTTCCATCCCCTAATAACCCTCCTTCTCCTCACCCATTTGATCTTCCAAGTCTCCTTGCTTGCTCTTATGGTGAGAATGGCTCCAAAAATAAAACTCCCTCAAAGAAGGAAATCGGTCCGTGAACTGGAAGAGGGTGTGCGCAGAAAAAGGCAAGCTTCTCAGACCTCCTCTGCTCCCTTTCCTGCTTCAGCATCTGCTCCAGGTTCCTCTCAGTCTCCTCTCAGCCTTAGTAAAATTCCACTCTCTGTCAGAAAGGTAGAAACCGGCAAAAATGTTGACTTCAAATTTTTTAAAAATGAGGGTTTCTCCATTGGTTCAAAGATCAAAAATGAGGGTTGGGGATTTTACTGTTCTCTTAAAGAAGTTACATATGTAGATTTGGTTAGAGAGTTTTATCTGAATTTGCACTATGGCAATGGAACAGTAACATCTTCTGTTAAGGGAATTGATATCTGCTTAGATCCTATTATTTTGGGAGAGATTCTTCATTTGCCCTGTGAGGGATATTCAAACATGGAACTCCCAGTGAAGGAAGAAGGGATCAATGTGATTTTAGAAGGAACTTACTCGGGAAGCCTAAATAAATTAGAAGCCAAGATCCTGTCAATTGAAATGAGAATTCTACATCAATTGGTAACAAAACTTTTCTTCCCGAGAAGTGGTAGACATGACCTCCTTTCAAGCCGAGACATATGCATAATATTTCATGTGATCACCTAAACCCCCTTAAACCTCCCTGCTTTAATGATTGAGGCCATGAGAGAAACACTGAATAGATCCAAGGCACATCTGCCTTTTGGTATGGCCCTCACACTGGTATTCAGGAGGTTTGGAGTTAGTTTTGAGGGGGAGGCATCTGCTAGGCTTTCTCACTCTGATACCATCAACCAACACACTCTGCACCGCATGGGATTCACTAGGATTGATGGTGGTTGGATCAAAGGTGCAGAAGAGAGAGCTGAGGAGAGAGTTGAGGATAGAGCTGAGGAAGAAGATCCTTCATCACCTCTCCATGACATCAGGGCAGCATCTCCAGTCATCCAGTTTGTTTTAGATCCAGAGGCAGGCCCTTCAGAGTCCACTAGGAGGCACACTCCAGTTTAGCAGCCAGACAGCAGAGCATTTCCCTCAGATATCAGATTGGCTGATGATCAGATTGAGATGATTTCTCAGCAGGTGGCTTCCTTGCTTTCTCGTCAGTGGAGCACTTCAGCTTTTGCACCGGGATCCACATCATTAGATGCATCTGATCAGACTTTGATCCCCTATATCTCCTCTGTATTTTAGATGATCTCAGATCAGTCAGTTAGGATTCAGCAGCTCGAGGGTTACATTTTGAGACTGACTGGGAGAGTACTTGACTTGCAGGGGCAATGTTAGCTCTGGCCCATCCACAGCCACAGGAGTGTACTACTGAGGTCTCAGACCTATCTACGGAGGCAGCCAGACTTAGAGGAGTATTGGAGAGTGGTTTTGATTTCCTGAGGAGAGAGATCAGAGGCTCTAGTGAGCATGCTTCTACACAGTTCACTGCACTGCTTCAGTCTGTTTTGAGAGCTCTGAACCTTCTTGACACCATTAGGCTCTCTCTTGCAGTTTAGTCTATTGCTTCTCAGCCTTCAGGATCATCTCGCCCACCTACTCGTGCCAGCACCTCCACTCGTGGCAGAGGCAGAAGGGGTAGAGGACGAGTCTTTGGTCGTGATCCATCATCTCCCCACCCTATCTCCAATACATCTGATTCTGATCCATCTAGTCATGAGCTCTACTAGATCCTTGTAGTTAGCCTTGTCTGTTGTTTGTTTCTAGGATCTATCTTTTGGGCTATGTAATGATCTTAACTGGTTGACTTTTATATTATGGAATATGTATTGGAACAGCTATGATATCAATCACTTTTTGATTATGTATCTACTCTTTGACTTTTAATGTATGACCTTTAAATTGAGTTCCTTTCAATTATGAGCGTGCTTAAAATACTATGAATTGCTAGTACTCAATGGTATATTTTGTTTTATGATTGCTGTATTCAGAGGGAGTAAACATTAATGTCAGTAAAATTAATGATTAGTACAAGAAGTTTCAAGAAACAAAAAGAGAAAATGTATTCAAAAAAGAGGGGGAGTTAACAATGTTTGATGATGTCAAAAAGGGAGAGAAATTAAAGAAAAGTATTAAAAGCAAGATTAATAAAAGACTTAAAAACAAAATGAGTGAATTGCTAAGCAAAAAGCAAATGAACAAACTTTAAAATTAATTCTTAGACATGCTCTGATACACCTTAAAATTTGACATGCTCTGATACACTTTAAAATTAATTCTTAAACATGCATTGATACACTTAATTTTTAAACATGCTCTGATACCAAAATTAAATAATCAAATGAGAATGAGCAAATTTTCAAGATGCTAAGAAATTTGAAAAATAAGCAAATGAGCAAATGAGATATTTTCAAATACGCAATTTTCAAATTCTTAGGTAAATTCTGCTTTGCTCTGATAACAAAAATAAATTTTTTGCTCTGATACCAGAATCACATTATCAAATGAGCAAATTTTTAAATCATTAAGCAATAGGCAAATTGTTTATGCAAATGGGCACATGTATCACATGCCAAAAGAATCAATCTTCTTTTCAAGCAAATGCACTTACAAGTTGGTAGTAAATTTTCTAATTATCTTCAAACTACCTATAATGCATTTCATTCCTTTGAAATTCATGCTCATTGATTCATATATATGCTTTTGTTCAAGTATTTTATCATCATCAAAAAGGGGGAGATTGTTGCTCCTTGGATTGATTTTGATGATTACAAAGTATTTGAAGGGATACTAATGATTTTCGCTTGAAAAAGACTTATTGCTTTTCAGGGGCAAAATCATAATTTTACCAAAACTCTGATTTGAAAGAATCAAGTGATAGAATAAAAGATTTGTGATTCATTGGTGAAAATTTTATTATTTTTGGACTTATATTTTGAAAGATATTCATGTTTAAAAATCATGAGTCGACCCATGAGTCAACTCATGGCACAATGAGCTATTTGGCACGCAGATTTTTTGGCTTGGTACAACCTCTGAGTCGACCCATGAGTCGACCCTCAAGGCATGAGTCGACCCATGAGTCGACCCCTGCTGTTTTTAGGCCAAAAATCATAGAACCTTGTCTTCTGATTGTTTTCTGATGTTTTTCCACAGAGGTCGACCCATGAGTCAACCCCCAGGCATGAGTCGACCCATGAGTCGACCCCTGTGATGGGATTTTTCTGCAACGGCTAGTTTTTAACCCGTTTTAAGTGCTTTTAATGCTCATTTATTGTGGTCTAACGGCTCTATTTCAGCCTAGAATATTTTTCACTATTTTTTGAAGCTATAAAAGGGACAAAAAGGTGGAAATCAAAAAAACAAGTATCAAGAAGAGAGATTTTGAAAAAGAAATTTCAAGCAAACTTTTCAGCCCTAAGCAAAAGCTCACTCAAAGCATTCAAGAAGCCTTTGATCCAAGCTCACCAACTCCTCAAGTGCACATTCTAGTCTCCAACCACCTTGAAGAAATCAAAAAGGGGTCTTCTTCTTCTTGAGTAAAGAGTATTTAAAGTCTCATACGCTCATTAAAGGAGCTTTCTTTGTGCTTGTGCTATTCATTGTTATACTTTGTTTGTGTTATTGTTTTTATTTTGGAAGGGTTTCAAAATAAGGGAAGGTTGATCCGAACCTTGAATCGGAGTGTATAGAGTTGGCTTGTACCCGAGAAATAAGTAGACTAACTTGGGATAGCTAGAGTCAGAGTTTTTGATGTTTGTATTTGGGTTGAATACAAGATTAGTGGATTGGAATTTCCAAGTAGGAGCTTGGGGAGTGGATGTAGGTGCAAGGTTGGCACCGAACCACTATAAATCCTTTTGTTTGTGGTGTGCCTAATTGCTCTTCTTTAACTCTTCATTATTCTCTTGCATTCTAGCTTTTAGCCATTAGTCTTGAATTAATTTTACTCTCCCTATTTATTTAGATTTTGTCAAACATTTTTCATAAGTCATAAGTTAAGCTTAAAATTTTTAAAAATGCAATTCACCCCCCCCCCTCTTGGGTTGCATAGCTGGGCAACATTCTCCCTATTCTCCTCTCTCCCCTCTTCACATTCAAAGAGTTGGACATTCATCTGGTGCAAGAAAAAGGCATGGTGATGCCTGGAACAGAAGGCTGCAGGACATCTTCGACAGGCTGCTGCTCCAACTTCAGAAGGAGTTCTGAAGCACTTTCAAATCAGATAGAGATCTGATTTTTGAAGCATAGATTCATGAGGAGAAGATGTTCTAGGTCCTACCTGAGTGGATATCGGTAGAGGCCAGACGCTTGCGTGGCTACATCAGAACCTCGGGCTGTGAAGAGATCATCTAAGGGTAATCAGATTACCCTTGAGGTATTACTTGTTTCCCCATCTCTTTTAGATTTATTTTAGACTTAATATCAGATATAAAAATTAGATCTAGAGATTTAGATCTGAAATAAATGTAGGATAATTTTTTTTTTAACTTATTCCACCCCAGATTTGATGAAATCTGGAAGATCCTACAAAGGAAAAAGGTGATTTTTCCTTCACAGGATATAGGCCGAACCTCTCTTACTTTAGGGTCTGGGGGTGTCCAGCTTATGTTAAACGATTACAAATTGACAAGCTTAGTCCTAGGTCCGATAAGTGTAATTTCATAGGGTATCCTAAGGAAATGAGGGGATATTACCTTTACCTGCCTGCTGAACAAAAGGTGTTTGTCAGCAATAAGGCACATTTTTTGAAAAAAAAAAATTTTAGTGAAGGAATAAGTGCCTCTAAAATCGAGCTTGACGAAGCTCGACAGGTAGAAGAACCGACACCAATGATTGAATCTGAACCAGATTTGATGAGATCAAATCTGGAGCCAATGAACAAACATCCTTAAGGCGATCCGATAGAGTACCGTATCAGTCGGATAGATACTTAGGTTTTTTAATCCGGGATGGAGTATCTATCGAACTCGATGAGAACGATGAGGATCCGATCACCTACATAGATGCAATATAGAGATCCGACTCTGATAAATAGCTTGAAGCCATGAGATCCAAAATGGAGTCGATGAAGTTCAATGATGTATGGACATTAGTTGACCCACCTGAAGGGGTAAAGCTCATAGAGTGTAAGTGGGTTTTCAAGAGGAAGAGGGGCGTAGACGGGAAGGTGGAGACCTATAAAGCCCATTTGGTTGCCAAAGGTTATCATCAGCATTATGGTATTGACTATGATGAGATATTTTCTCCTATGGCAATGCTCAAATTCATTCGGATCATACTTGCGATAGCAGCATATCTGGACTATGAAGTCTGGCAAATAGATGTGAAGACAGCTTTCCTAAATAGAGAGCTGAACGAAGAGGTGTATATGATACAACCTAAAAGCTTCATATCCACAGATGAGTCCAAGGTGTGCAAGCTTCAGAGATCCATTTATGGATTGAAGCAAGCATCTCGGAGTTGGAACATACATTTTGATAAGATGATCAGAACGTATGGCTTCGTTAGGAATGGAGAGGAACCCTACATATATAAGTGGGTAAATAGTTTGATAATTGTATTTCTTATGTTGTCTTAATCAGGAATGATGTCCCTGCATTACAGGGAATAAAAGTATGGCTGTCGTCATAATTCTCCATGAAGGATCTGGAAGAAGCAGCCTACATCCTAGGGATGAAGATCTATAGGGATAGATCTAAAAGGCTGCTCGAGCTCTCTCAATCCACGTACATAGATACTATGTTGAAATGGTTCAGTATGGAGAATTTCAAGAAAGGTTATCTTCCGATAGGTCAAAGAATTTCTCTTTCGAAAGGAGACTGTCCAATAACTCCTCAAGAGAGAGAGTGTATGAGTAGAGTTCCATATGCTTCGACAGTGGATTTTATTATGTACGTCATGATATGTACGAGATCAGATGTGGCATACTCATTAGAGGTTATGAGTAGATACTAGTCTGATCTAGGAGAAAACCACTGGAAGATCGTAAAGACTATTCTTAAGTATTTAAGAAATACTAAGGACCAGTGGCTTGTGTATGGTAAAACTGACTTGAAACTTGTGGGGTTCACCGACTCTAGCTTTCAGTCAGATCATGATGATAGTAAGAGTGTGTCAGATTATATTATCCTAAATGATGGAGCAATCTACTGAAAAAGTTTTAAACAGAATACTGTGGCAGACTCTGTTTGTGAAGCAGAGTATATCACGACATCTGATGCTGTGAAGGAAGCTGTATGGTTGCGAAAGTTCATCGACGAGCTCGGAGTGACACCCTCCATTGATGGCCCTGTCTTGTTATACTGCAATAATACTGGAACCATTGCTCAAGTCAAGGAGCCAAGATCCCATCAGTGCACCAAATATATTCTGCATCGTTATCACCTTATCCGAAAGATCATGGATCGAGGTGATGTTGACCTTCAGAAGATTGATGAAAGAGAGAATCTGACCGATCTATTTACTAAAGCTCTCGAAATCAAAGAGTTTGATGACCACAAATCGAAGATGGGTATATGATACTGTACCGATTGGTTTTAGTCTAAGTGGGAGTTGTTGGAAAATGTATCTCAAAGCCAATCGTTAGACGATTGTGCTTATCTTGTAAACTGTATATGAATTTTTATTAATAAAAATAATTTGATATTTTTATTATAAATTGACCATCTTTGAACTCCTATATTGTAACAAAATCCTTAGGACTATATATATTAATCGACAAAGGAGGATTTGTCGTTAAGTCCTTAAAATTGTTTGCGATCAAATAATACGCTATTACTAGGATGATAGCGATATCAAGTATTGATCATTGTGTGCCATATGAGTTGATTATTCTCTTAGCCAAGGAGTGTGGAGATATTGTTATGGCATGCAGATGGAATGTAGGAGTACATTCGCATCGAACGTGACCATATGCCGAGCACTCTGCTGTCAAGAGTAGCTTGTGAAGGGTATGGGTATAAGTATCCCTCTGACCTGAGACCACCACAATGACTAAGCAACTCACTGTACTTTAGTACAGAACTATCTGAGTTTCTAACTTAGTGATGGAAGGATACTAGGTGCAGTCAAGTACTTATCAAGTCGATGTGTGAGTCAAGATAGAATTGACCCCTCTGAATTGGTAGGAGATATGCATCAATATATTTTAATTTAGCAAAACTTTGGCCAGAGTAATCTATGAGATGGATTTGAAAGGTTGAAATATAATGTGGTTGACTTAATTAGGATTGACAGTTAAATCTTAAGTCACCTTGAGTATTTGGATCAAAAGAATGAATTATACGGTAACCATACGCCAGTAGGTTCTAAAAGATTATTTTGCAACACTTCAACCCATCCGGTCGTCGAGTCATCGTTGCTAGATGGTTACATCGATTGGTATAGAAAATTATTCTTATGCTACCGGCTTAAGTTCGAACCTATGAGATCATATGCATTAGAAGATTTGGTCAGATCTGATGGCTGAAGAGTCCAATCGGATTGTGACTCTGGTGAAGAGTCTTACTTGGACTAGGACTCTTTGGGAGAGTCCCACTGGGACTGAGACTCTACTATTTATAGAAAATTAATTAGTAATTAGATTACTAGTTGACTCAATTTGATTGAGTAAAGAGCTTTGGAACAAGTCTAATTGAATTAGATTCAGTTCGACTCATATTGAGATTGATATGATCAAACCCGATTACAAAGAAAATTTGATCCTGATTTGATCAGGATTTGGACTCGGCTAATTTCTAATTGGATTAGTAATTTGATAAGATATTTATATTTCTAAGTAGATTAGGTTCATTTCTATCAGTAGTTTCAATCCAAATTTGATTTGGATTAGATTTGAATTGGAAATGAAGAGTCCAAGTCAGACTAGGACTCTATTCTTATCTTTTGCACCATATCTGGATCCATACCAATTTCTCCATGCCTAATTGGATTTGGATTGTGATTTTTGGTATCATTAGAGAAGATCTAATAAGGGTGGTCGGCTATAGCTGATGAGTCATAATATTATCTCTTGCCTAATTCGATTGCGATCCAAATTAGAGATAAGATGTAGACTAGGAAAGAAATTTTTCATACATGATATATTATTGGAGCCATATTATTTTTTTTTATTTTTATTAAGGAATCTTTTAGTGTGTGAGACTCTAGATTTCTTCTCCACATCTTTATAATTTTTTTGGAATTTTTGGGATGCCAAAAAGGAGTTTTGATGTTGATTCATGACATCCTTTCTTGGAAAGTCCTAATTCCTAGTCTATAAAAAGGGGACCCCTCTCTTGGATGTCTTATGATCAATTTTCTTATAGATTTTTTATTTTCAAAGCCTCTTCTCCTCCTCCTTTCTTTCTCCTCTAGATCCTCTATCACTTTGGAGTGTCCAAGGTACTTGTAGAAGAAGGAAAAGGTCAGCTGTCGAAGTTGTTCACAGACTAGCATCTCCGAGCCCCTGATCTGCGCTAGTCTTTGCATGGATTTTTCTATAGAGATCAGACGACTTCATGTGGCTATGAGTAATCTAAAAAATACCCTCTCCAACCATTGGATTAGAGGAGATCAATATCAAAATTTATTTGGTAATGATCTTTAACTTATTTTAATTCCTATAGTAGATCTAATAGTTAAATCTAGAATTTCAGCATCAATGAGATTGATGTGATTTTTATTTTCAGATCTAAAGTACATATTTTTCATATCAAAGATCCTGATATAGTAGTCTAAGATTAGATCTTATATATATAATTAGGATTAAATTATTTAATCTATTATTTTTGCTGCATAAAATTTTTAATTGCATGTACTGCACTACCGCAAAATTTTTTTCACCAATATGACATACAACGACCTACACTCGATACAATTATCATCCTTATAATAATTATATCATTTGGTCGCAAACAAGATTTAAGAACTACATAATAAATTCTTCTTTATCATTTTGGTAGTAGTTCTAAAGACTTCATAACATTTGAGTTCTATTTTGGAAGATGTATTCTTTATGATGAATCTGTCAGATAACATTTATCATTTTATAATTCAAATACTTATATGGAGCACAATCATCTAAAACCTAGATGATTAGTTTTAGGATATATTTTTCAACAACTCTCACTTAGACTAAAGCTAATCAGATCAATATCAAATACCCATCTTTCATTTTAGATCATCGAACTCATTAGATCCGATTGCTCTAGTCAATGGGTCGGTCAAGTTCTCCTTTCAGTCGATCTTCCTAAGATCGATTTTATTTCAATCTTATCGAGCAAGTTGATTGCAATGCAAAAAATATTTGATTCTTAAATGAAATATCAATTCTTCAGCTTGAGCTATGGCTCCAGTATTACTGTCAATACAGAAAGACTGGACCATCAATGGAGGATGCCACTCCATGCTCGTTGATAAACTTCCATAACCAAACAACTTCTTTACTGGTATCAAATATCGCAAAGAACTCCATATTGCAAATAAAATTATCTACTGACTATTGCATGGAACCTTTCTAGCATGTCGCTCCTCCTTTTAGGATAAAAACACAATCTGACACAACTTTGTCATTTCGATCCGACTAGAAATTAGAATCAATATTCCATAAGTTTTAAGTCAGACTCTCCATAAAAGAGTAATTGGTCCTTAGTATTTTATAAATACTTAAGGATGGTTCTAATAACCTTCCAAACTTTTATGGAGAACGGAGATGACAACCAAATTTTTATTTTCTATAATGTAGGAATGTCATTCTCGATTAAGAGAATTTCATCCAAACAATATAAAGAATACTTTTATAGAACTATCAGCTCATTTGTACATACAAAATTCTATTTCGTTCTCAACAAAACCATACGTTCAAAATGTGTATTTCAACTTCGAGAAGCTTGATTCAATCCAAATGGACTTGAGGATTGCCACAAGAAAAATATCTCATCTTAGTCAACACTATAATTTTGATGCAATACTTTGGCAATCAGATAGAATTAATAGGTCTCCATCTTTCCATCTGTGCCTCTAATCCATCTAGAATCCACTCACACTCTATGGGTATCTTACCCCTTTAGGTGAATCAACGAATGTTCATACATCGTTGATCTTCATGGATCTCATTTCAGATTTAATGGCTTCAAGCCACTTCTCAAAGTTAGATCCCTGTATTGCATTCATATGAAAAATCAAATCTCCATCCCAAACATAGAAATTGAAGTATCTGTTCGATTGATATGGTATTCTACCATATCTACTCAAAGATGCCTTTACATCGAGCTCTAGATTTGATCTAATCAACTCTGGTTCTATTGGTTTGTGTTAGAGTTAGTTCTTTACCTATCAAGCTTCACCAAGCTTGGTCTTAATAGCATCAGTTCCTTTACTAAGAATTTTTTTTTTCAAAAAGAATGCCTTAAGATTCATGAACATCTCATATCCATCAAGAAGGTAGAAGAAATATTCTTAATATAATATTTATCAGACCAAAATCCAAGTTAGTCAGTTTGTAAATATTTTACATAAGTTTGATACCCCAAACCCTAAGGTAAGAGAACATCAAATTAACCAGGTCCATATCTCATATGGAGTTTTGATAATCAATTTGCTCAGAATGTTCTCGAGCACATATCAAGTAGTCTCTAAAACATAACCTCAGGCAGAACAGCAAATCCCACAGTGGATCGAACCATGTCTAGCAAGGTTCAATTTCTCCTTTCAGACATCTCTTTTTAAATAGTGATGTCCCAAGAGAGGTCCATTAAGAGAGAATTCAATTCTCTTCAAGATATGTCAAAATTTACTGTAAAGGTATTCACTTTATCAGTCAAACCAATGAATTCTAATACTCTTTGCAGTTTATTTTTCTATCTCATTATGCAATCATTTGAATATTTCAATCGATTCAAATTTGTGCTTCATATGCAAGATGCACTCATATTAAGATAGGTCATCTGAGATTTTAATGAAGTAGTAAAATCCTCTTCTGGCACTTATGTTCATGAGTGCAAATACATCAATATGTATCAAACTCAGAATATCACTGGCTCATTCACCCTTTTCAATAAAAGGTGACTAAGTCAATTATGCTAAAGGCAGGCTTTAGTGACTTTATCTAATCTAGAGTGCTAGTTAGACGTGTACATTACACTAACAGACTATGATACTGGGTTTATATTATTTTCAATTATCTACTCATTATTGCAGTATCATTCACAATGATATTACAACAATCATACTTATTGACATCATCAATAAGATTGAACAATAGTGACAATCACTTAAAATGACATCTTCAGGACTGAGAACATGCTCGATAATTTCTAATGTTAAGACTGGAACAGACTTCCATGTCTTGCATTCAGGAGTCTCTTATCATTTTCAAATCTTCTACTATCCTCAAGTCTTTTGCAATTATTTACAAACATGACTTATACTATCGATATCCTATACCCTGATAGTAGTATTACCAATAGAGAAACTTCAAGGAGTTATCATATAACTATCTTGACCAGCAACCATTTGTTGATTTTTTTTTTAAGCCTGTTTGTATTAGCCTGAGACTTCTTGATCAATTTGCTCAAAAACTATACTCAACTTCTGATACTGACTATCAAAGTTGGGTCTGATACTATTTTCACTGTCTAACAGTGAAGAGAGCGATAATTTTCTAGTCATTTTTGAAAAGAGAACAATTGATCTATTAGTATATGAACTATTTTAAGCCTAAATATTTGGACTTTAGTCTAAAGATTCTTCCACTATTTTATACGAATTGATAGCCTCTACCTCCAATTCGAAAAATTACCTTAATTCCTTAGTAGGTACTAGAATCCACATAGACTGCATATAAGCCCAATGATGGTTCGATCAACCCATATGCATCCATGGGTAGGTTCTCAATCAATTATTTTTTCAAACAACTTTTAGTATATAATTTTATCCTAGGTTTCATTTCAGTAGGCGATGGGCCTCCACTGAAAGTTCTAGTTAGGTCCAACCATTAACATGAACTGAATCAGTGATTCTAGCCAAAGAATGATCAGGCCCGAGGATGGCTCGGTCAACCCAACTATTCATCAGATAGTTCAATAGAGTCATTATATGATGAATGATAATTTCATCATTCAAAGAGAACATCAGATGGATGGTGCCTGCAATGTCAATTTGAAATAATGGACCCATTACCATTCACCTTAATGGGAGGCTATGATCTAGTTATCCCCATAACTAGCTCATCTTTTGGATCTAATATTTAAAAAATTTGATTAAATCTTTTAGAAGATATCAGTCGATCTGTAAGTCATAAATCCTTCTACTGACTTCACCAAGTCATATAAAGGACTAGAGACTAGCTGATCCAACCGACACATCGTAAATCTTTTCACTGACTTCACCAAGTCATGAGAAGAACTAGAGACAAGTCAGTCCAACCAACAAGTCGATCTAGAGAACCTAAATTAGTCATACTGATTAACCCTTACAACATGAGTCAACTCGAGTCACCTAGCAATCTAATCAGCCTAATGACTTGAGCTCAACCTTTGAGCCACAATCAATGTCTATTTAATTTAATCAAAGATATAGACTCGATCAATTATAACTATTATTTTTAATCTAGAGTACCCTTGATCTAATCTAAATCAACTATTGGTTAGATTAGATCAACTACTCTTTTTAGTCCATTATATCTTTGATTCT
The DNA here is from genome assembly GCF_000442705.2 of Elaeis guineensis. NCBI lineage: Eukaryota > Viridiplantae > Streptophyta > Magnoliopsida > Arecales > Arecaceae > Elaeis > Elaeis guineensis. The sequence goes on from NC_026001.2 coordinate 30,871,380, forward strand.
AACCTTAGGTCTAACCCAATTAAAAGGACCTGATTTGAGCTAATCCATGCCTCATATTTTATGCAATATCATTAGATTTTTAATTAAAATTCTAAATCTAAAATATATTTCTTAATTCTTAATTAAGTATAGTATCAACATGGGTTAAGGTTATTACTTGAAATCATTTCAATTTTGTAAAATAATTTTACATCATTTTTATGCAAAATTTTCTATTTCGAAAACTAGATCGGCTCACCCTTGAACTAAGTTGGCTCACTTCAGTGGATCGACTAAGTCTGATACTTGATCGACTAACTAATCATGAATAGTAACCATTACTGTTTGGCCTGAGACAATTAGGTTGGGTCAGTCAATACTGAATCGATAAAAATAAGAGAATGGGTCAACTCAGTTCAAAACTAGTTGGCTCAGTTGGTATGCCAATAGGTATCACATAGTTTCAGATTTAAAAATTTGCACATGAATTGAAATAAAATCAATCATAACAAACTTTAGATCATATCTAAATATTTTATAATTTTAAATTTTATTTTTATGATTAAAATAATTTTAATCATATAGATTAGATGTTTTATTTTTCATACAATTCATGCTTTGTATCACATACAACAAATTCTAAGGTTTCAACATCTAGGATTTTACAGAAAAGTAAATTTTCTCCTTTCACTTTCTTCTTCATGGGATCTCACAGTGGCACCTCTACACGCCATGAAGAGCATCATATTGAATGGGAAGAGAGGGTCATGTAACCCTACTTGCTCCTAGGACCGGACGGCCTGGTAATTACCCAATTTGAGTACTTTGCTACTTAGAACATCTAATATAATTCACATATCATATATGCAAAAATTTAGATCAAATCTAAATTATATTAGATCTGATTTTTTTCATTAGATCATATCTAAAATCAGATTATAACACATCTCATGTATTGCTAAATTTAGATTTCAACTTTACATGCATATATGTTCATGTCATAATGAACCTTCGCTTTGATATCATTTGAAGAGAAGTGTGGTGGGTTTTGGGGATGTATTTTTTACAATTTTACAGCGAAACATACAGATTAAATAATTTAATCTATAATGCATACATAGATCAAATCTAAAATCACCATACAGGATCCATGACATGAACTAATATGTATGTATATAAATCTGAAATCTAAAATTCAGCAAGTATAGATCATATCTATATGTAATTAGATCATATCTAATTTATACTTAGATCATATCTAAATATTAATTAAATTTAAAATTTTATACTTGAGTATGGATAGTAGATCACCACATCCAAAATCTATAGTAGTTGGTTCTTTATGATGCTTGGTAGCCGCACACGTATCCGACCTCTATGGGTATCCACACGAAATCCTTATGTTGATCGATCTCCCTTAGAGTGCTAGCTCATGAAGACACTATGCTTTGGCTGATCTAAGAGGAATCATGAGAATGAAGAATAAGGAGACCCTCTCCTTTTCTTTCTGAATCCACATATCAGATCTCTACAATAGAGATCAAGAGAATAACCCTTTCTTCTCAATTCTCCACGCACAAGAGAGAACCTTTCTCTCTTCCTTTCACGCCTTTAAGAAGAACTTTTCTTATCTAATTTTTTATGATAAAAATTAGATCTAATCTAATTTCTCATATTGAAAATTATATAAAATCTTGAGCCCTAGAAGAATCCAAAAGAGAGATCCAAGAGAAGAACCGTTCTTCTCTCTTCTTCTCCCTTTTCTCATTGATCTAGAACTCTAAGAAGCCCCAAACATCTAACCAAATTTTTTTGATATTTTTTCTTTAAATCTTTATATTAAAAATTAGATCTAATCTAATTTTTATCTTAGAAAAAATTAGCAAAAAAATCTGAAAGAAGAACTCCTTCTTCTTCAAGGTTGCGCACAAGGAAGAAGACCCTTCTTCTTCCTTCTCTCTCTCATTGGGAAGAACTTTCTTCTCCAATTTTCTATTGTAAAATCACCAAGAGAAGCCCTCTTTGATGCCTAAAAACTAGCAGTAAAAGCTCTAAAAAATCTTTCAAGAGGGGGGGAGAAGAGGGATGGCATCATGTGGAATTGGGGCGTCCAACTCTTGGATGCCCCTTCTTGTTTTTTGGCGACAAGAAAAAGGAGGGGAGACACCCTTCTTTCTCACGAAACAAATAAGGGGGCATGGCCTTTCTTGTGGGCATGAGATTTCTCATGGTAAAGGGAGTAGGGTGTGGAGGTTTATATCACATGGGGTTTAGGTTTTAAGTTGGTTAAATTCTATTCCAAATAGGACTCAAGATCTTGTTCCAACTCTAACTAACCCTTGGACCAACTCCTGGATGCCCCTTCTTATTTTTTGGTGACAAGAAAAAGGAGGGAAGACACCCTTCTTTCTCATGGAACAAATAAGGGGGTGCGGCCTTTCTTGTGGGCGTGAGATTTCTCATGGTAAAGAGAGTGGGGCGTGGAGGTTTATATCACATAGGGTTTAGATTTTAAGTTGGTTAAGTTCTATTCCAAATAGAACTCAAGATCTTGTTCCAACTCTAACTAACCCTTGGACCCAATCCTAACCAATTTAGGAATTAGTTATAACAAACTAACTAATTGGATCCTAGTCTAATTATGAAACCAATTAGGTCCCAATCCAATTGAAAAATTAGTTAGATTAAAACCCCATTGATCCAGAGATTGATTCTTGATGGACATCAGGGAAATTTTTGACAATAGAGCTTGATCCAATCAAGCCTATTATCCAACAGGATTTGATTTAATCAAAATATATATAAAATAATTGAATCTTATTCAACTTAGAATTTGATTTACATCTCTGAGATCAATTGGAACAAGTCCTGTTATCCAATAGGGATGCATCCAATCAATCCAAAGCCAATTTAATTGAATCTAATTTAATTAGATCTAATCCAATCTCCATTGCTTAATCAAATTGAGTCAATTAACAATCATATTATTAATTAATTATTCTTCTAATTTATCAATCATTAGAAAATTATTTATTGTAACCTTTGCATAGGATTAATCATCAATCTCATTGATAATTAAATCTTTCAACGATTCAAAATCGTTGATCAGCCATTTGATCAGACAGGTACTTCTATGTATGTGACTGTATAAGTTCAAACCTAAGTCAGTAGCATAAGAACAATTTCTATACTAATCGATGTAACCATCTAGCAATGGGATCTGACGTTCGGATAGGTTGAATGTATGTCCAGCAACATTTTAGAACCCATGTGAATATAGTTACTGTATAATTCATCTCTTTGATACTTGATGCTCAAGGATGACTAAGGGTTAAACTGTCAACCTAGGAAGAGTGGTCCACATTATTTCTCAATCTTAAAAATTTTGTGACTCCTCACTAGGACTATTTTGGTCAAAATTTTGCTAAATTGAAACACAGTGATGCATCATCTCCAATTTTACTTAGAGCGATCAATCTCATCTTGACTCGCACTCAGACTTTACAAGTACTTGACTGTACCTAAAAATCTTCCATCATCGAATTAAAAATTCAAATAGTCCAGCACCAAAGCACAGTGAGTTACTTGCAATTCACCAAGGCAATCTCAGGTCAGAGGGGCACATATACCCATATCCCATCAGAGCAACCCTTGATAGTAGAGTGCTCCGAAAATGATCATGCTCAGTAAAATGTACTCCTACAAATCACCCATATGCCATACATGTGTCACTGCACGCCTTGGTTAAGAGGACAACCAACCAATATGGCATACAACAACCTACACTCGATATAATTATCATCCTTGTAACAATTATATCATTTGGTCACGAGCAGGATTTAAGAACCATATGATAAATTCTTCTTTATTATTTTCGTAGTAGTTCTAAGGACTTCATCATAACATATGAGTTCTATTTTGGAAGATGTATTCCTTATGATGAATCTGTCTGATAATATTTATCATTTTATAATTCATATACTTGCATGGAGCACAATCATCTACAATCTAGATGATTGACTTTAGGATATATTTTTCAATAGAATACAATGTCTGAAGGGTATAAAACCCCTCTTGGAGTTCTCCATGCTGAATCTTTTCAGCACCTCCTCAATGTACATCTTTTATGGCAGTCCCAGCATCCTCTTAAATCTATCTTTATAGACCTTTATCCCCAAAATAAAGGATGCCTCTCCTAGGTCTTTCATAAAAAAATTTTTAGATAATCAAATCTTGATCGAGGTCAACATAGGAATATCATTCTCAATCAGGAGAATGTCATCCATGTACAATACAAGGAAAGCGACAGTGCTCCCACTGACCTTCTTGAACATGCACGGTTCCTCCTCATTCTTAATGAAACCAAATAATTTGATAACATCATTGAAATGAGCATTCCAACTCTGAGACACTTGTTTGAGTCCATAAATGGATCTTTACAGTTTGCAAATCTTGTGATCAGTATTACTAGAAGGAAAATCAAGCGGCTGTTCCATACAGATATTTTTCTCAAGATATCCATTCAGAAAAGTCATTTTCATATCTATTTACCATATTCCATAGTTGAAATATGCTGCAACAGCAAGCAATTTTCGGATGGATTTAAGCATGGCCACAGACAAGAAGGCCTCCTGATAGTCAACGCCTTCACGTTGGCTATGCCCTTTCACCACGAGCCTAGCTTTAAAGGTCTCCACCTTTCTATCTGTATCAATTTTTCTCTTGTAGATCCATTTACACCCAATAACTACCATACCTTCAGGTGGATCTACTAAGGTCCAAACTTGATTTGAGTGTATCGAGTCAATTTCTGATCTCATTGCCTCTAACCACTTTTCAGAGTCAATATCTGATATTGTCTCGCTATAGATTTTAGGGTCATCTTCATGAATCTCATTTTTTACAAGGAATAGTTCCTCTACATCCTCTGAAACAATATCTAAGTACCTCTCAGGAGGATGGAAAATCCTATTAGACTTGCGAGGTGGAATAGGTGTGTGGACTGGCTCAGACTGATTGGGTTCCATAGGTTCTGTTGGGTATAAAATACCCGCAGTCGAAATCCCCATCGGAGCGGCTCCGCCCGGACTCCTACGGGAGCCGGGCTCCACCTTCGACATCAGAGCGGCTCTACCCGGACTCCTACGGGAGTCGGGCTCCACCCTCGACATCAGAGCGGCTCCGCCCGGACTCCTACGGGAGCCGGGCTCCACCTTCGACATCAGAGCGGCTCCGCCCGGACTCCTACGGGAGCCGGGCTCCACCTTCGACATCAGAACGGCTCCGCCCAGACTCCTACGGGAGCCGGGCTCCACCTTCGACATCAGAGCGGCTCCGCCCGGACTCCTACGGGAGCCGGGCTCGACCTTCGACATCAGAACGGCTCCACCCGAACTCCTACGGGAGCCGGGCTCCACCTTCGACATCAGAGCGGCTCCGCCCGGACTCCTACGGGAGCCGGGCTCCACCTTCGACATCAGAATGGCTCCGCCCGGACTCCTACGGGAGCCGGGCTCCACCTTCGACATCAGAACGGCTCCGCCCGGACTCCTACGGGAGCCGGGCTCCACCTTCGACATCAGAGCGGCTCCGCCCGGGCTCCTACGGAGGCCGGACTCCAACCGCGGCCGAACCTCAATCGACAGACCCGCACCCCCTCGGCAGGTCGCGACAACAATCATGATCCTGTTCCAGATCCTACAGCGGATTCTATGCGGCTCCAGCAGCGGACCCATTACTCCCTGACAGGCTGTACCAAATGGCCACGATTCTGTCCCGCTCCCTGCGGCAGGTGCTGCACGATCCCACTACTCGATGACAGCTAGCGGCAACGGACGCCGCCCCACTATCCGCAACAGGCCATACGTGGCAGACTATGACAATAGCCACGAGTCTACCCCACCACTCTCCGCAATTAATTTCCCTGACCGTGGGCGGCCCACTACCAGACGGTTGCAGGTGTCACCATCAATCCGTTGCCCCCTCTGCCTATAAAAGGGGGATCCAGATACGTTATTCTCTAAGCTCTTCTTTCTATCTCAAAACTCTGCTAAATTCTCCGTTCGAGCACTCCATTCTTATTGAGACAGAGTACTGACTTGAGCGTCGGAGGGTCTTGCCGGAGCAACCCCACCTCCGGTTTAGACTTCCCTTGTAGGTCCTGACGGCGGCGACCGCGGCTTCTCCGACTCCTGCTTCTCTGGCGCGAACAGATTTCTGCACCAACAGGATTGGCGCTAGAGGAAGGGTTTGAACCTTCGCAGCACCCTTGTTCTTAAAGGAGCGCTCAACGGATCCGCTTTCGGCCATCTTTTCTGGCACCCAATCCTCCTTTCCCTGTCCGATGCCTTCTCGCGGGGTTTCTGCACAACTACCTCCGGCTATGATCGCCGATAAAGGGTGGTCGGGCAACCAGTCTCCGCTGGATTTCGTTAATGTCATCTCGGGGGAATCCCGGCAGGAGGCGATCGACAAATCAGCTGCACCCCCCAAGCGGCAAAAAGTCGAGGAACCCATAGCCTTCACTGAGGAAGACGCCCAGGGAGTCCAATTCCCTCACAACGACGCGGTCATAGTTTCCTTGAACATAGCAAATTATGATGTCCGTCGCGTTCTCGTCGACAACGGAAGTTCGGCTAACATCTTGTTCTACAACGCCTTTTCAAGAATGACCACTCTTGGCGGTCATCTAAGGCCGAGGTGCTCCCCCTTGATAGGGTTTACTGGTGACGCAGTTCCGACGGAAGGAACGATAGCTCTAACTGTGACCGCGGGTCAGCATCCAAAGCAGTCCAGAGCTCTGGTGAATTTCCTGGTGGTAAAGGCGCCATCTGCCTACAATGCAATTCTTGGCCGTCCCGGCCTCAATACCCTCAGAGCCGTCGTTTCAACCTACCATTTGAAATTGAAGTTCCCCACCGGCGAGGGGATTGGAGAAGTTCGGGGAGACCAAGCGTTGGCCAGGAATTGCTACAACATTGCCTTGCAAAAGAACGACCAAGTGGACCTCTGTCCGGTCGACGGATTGGACGCGCGCGATGACCTTACTGAAGAGAGGGGTGGTCCAATCGAAGATCTAATATCGATTCCTTTGAATGATGGGAATGCGGAGCATGTTGTGTTAATCGGCTCCAACCTGGAGGAGGGGGTGCGGGTGCGTCTTGTGAATTTCCTCCGAAGGAATGCGGACGTTTTCGCATGGGTCCCGACGGATATGCCGGGGATCGACACAAAAGTCATGGAGCATCATCTGGCGGTCGACCCTAAACATAGGCCAACAAAAGAAAAAATCCAGAGTCATGCCCCGGAGAGGCAGAAGGCAATAGCCGACGAAGTGGATAAACTTCTCGAGGCCGGATTTATCAAGGAGGTCAATTATCCAGAGTGGATCTCCAATGTCGTCTTGGTCAAGAAAGCGAACGGCAAGTGGAGGATGTGTATCGATTTCAAAAAGCTAAATAAGGCTTGCCCAAAGGACAGTTACCCCCTTCCCAGGATCGATCAACTGGTGGATGCTACCTCGGGCCATGAGCTTCTCACTTTTATGGACGCATTCTCCGGCTATAACCAGATTAGAATGGCATCGGAAGATGAGGAGAAGACTGCTTTTATCACTAATCGCGACCTTTACTGCTACAGGGTTATGCCGTTCGGCCTCAAGAACGCAGGCGTAACCTATCAGCGGTTGGTAAATAAAATCTTCAAAGAACAGATCGGCCGAAACATGGAGATGTACGTGGACGATATGCTCGTGAAAAGTAGGTCTTCCGAAAATCATGTCGCCGACCTCGAGGAAACTTTTGGCGCTCTTCGAAAATACAGAATGAAGCTGAACCCGACCAAATATGCTTTTGGGGTAACCTCAGGAAAGTTCCTGGGCTTCATGGTGTCGGGGCGTGGGATTGAGGCCAATCCGGAGAAAATTCGCGCCATCCAAGAGATGGCCGCCCCGAAGTCGATCAGGGAGGTTCAGTGCCTCACTGGAAGGATTGCAGCTCTTAATCGCTTTGTCGCGAGGTCGGCTGAGCGGTGTTTGCCCTTCTTCCAAACCCTCAAACAGCCTAAGAACTTCTGTTGGACCCCTGAATGCCAACAGGCATTCGAGGAATTAAAGAGCTACCTTAGCTCACCTCCACTGCTGGCGAAGCCCGAACCTGGGGAGGAGTTATTTTTGTATCTGGCAGTCTCTCCCACAGCCCTCGCGGCAGTCCTTGTCAAAGAAGAAATAAAAATCCAGCGGCCGGTCTACTACATTAGCCGCATGCTGAGGGACGCCGAGACCAGGTACACTAAATTAGAGAAACTGACCTACGCTTTGTTGATTGCAGCTCGGAGACTCCGGCCTTATTTTCAAGGGCACACGGTGACGTTACTCACTGACCAACCGATCAAGGCGGTTTTGCACCGAGCTGATATCTCTGGGAGAATGGCGAAATGGGCAATCGAGCTCACAGAATTCGACATCAACTACCAGCCTAGGCCGGCAATAAAGGCCCAGGTATTGGCGGATTTCATAGTAGAATGCACCGTCCCTGAGGAGGCCGAACCTGAGCAAAGCAAAATTGACGACCTGAAGACTCAACCAAACTCCTCCGATGAAGAAGCCAGTTCCTTCGATGGCTTTTGGACCCTCCACGTGGACGGATCTTCCAACATGGCAGGCGCTGGTGCAGGCCTGATCTTGACCAGCCCGGAGGGAGTCGTCGCGGAGTACGCCCTGCGTTTCGGATTCCCCGCGACAAACAATGGAGCAGAATATGAAGCTCTGATCGCAGGATTGAGGATCGCTAAGGAGCTTGGAATAGACCAACTCCAGGTGCACAGCGATTCCCAACTTGTAGTGGGACAAGTCAGCGGGAGCTTTGAAGCGTGGGAGGACAGTATGGCCAAATATCTTGAGAAGGTGAAGGAGTTCACCCCCGCCTTCAACGATTTCGACATCAAGCAAATTCTAAGATCGGAGAATGCCAGAGCCGATCTTCTCTCCAAGCTAGCAACATCGGCTCCGACCGAATTGCCCAAAGGCATCCTCTTTGAAGTTTTAAAACACCCAAGTACGGAAGAACCACAGCTCGTAATGGATATTGACCACGAGCCCAGCTGGGTCGACCCGCTGATAACCTATCTTAGAGATGGGATTCTCCCCCAAGACGCGAAAGAGGCCCGGAAGCTCCAAAATCAAGCATCCCGGTACATCCTCTATGGGGGCAAATTGTACAAGAGATCGTACTCCTTGCCTCTCTTGAGATGTCTCCGACCCTCAGAAGCCGACTACGCTTTATGGGAAGTGCACGAGGGAGTTTGCGGAAGCCATTTGGGTGCCAGGTCTCTATCCCACAAACTACTCCACCAAGGGTACTACTGGCCAACAATGCATCATGATTCAATCGAATATGTCAAAAAATGCGATCGATGCCAAAGGTATGCCCACGTCCAGAGACAACCTGCTACCGAGCTCACACCCTTGAGTGCCCCATGGCCTTTTGCGCAATGGGGGATGGATATTCTTGGCCCCTTTCCCATGGCGTCCGGTCAAAGGAAATTCCTCCTTGTAGCAATCGACTACTTCACTAAATGGGTCGAGGCCGAACCACTAGCCAAAATCACAGAAGCGAAAGTGCAGGATTTCGTCTGGAAATCAATAGTGTGCAGGTTCGGTTTACCTCGAACCCTGATCACTGATAATGGACGGCAATTCGCGGGAGCCAGATTTGCTGAATTCTGTGAAGACCTAAACATCTCCCATAAGTTCACATTAGTGGCCCATCCCCAGGCAAACGGCGAAGCCGAGGTAACGAACAGAACCCTTTTGCAGGGAATCAAGATAAGGCTTGAAAGAGCGAAAGGAACTTGGGCGGATGAGCTTTACCATGTGCTATGGGCGTACCGAACTACCCAGAGGTTACCTACAGGAGAGACTCCCTTTGCTTTAGCCTTTGGTACGGAAGCCGTCATCCCGATCGAACTTAAACTCCCATCGGCACGAGTCATGGCGTTCGATGAACCCCAAAATGCGCAAAGTCTCAAGGCCAACCTCGACCTACTGGAAGAAAGGCGGGAGATCGCTCAGGTTCGAATGGCGGCCTACAGACAGAAAGTCGCCCGATATTATAACGCCCGAGTCAAGAACAGGGCATTTAGAGCAGGGGATCTTGTGCTCCGACGAGCTGCTGTCTCACAACCGCAGGCCCAGGGGAAGCTTGCCCCAAACTGGGAGGGACCTTATGAGATCAAAGAAGTAGTCCGACCTGGGACTTATTATCTTAAGGAGCTCGAAGGGGCCGACCTCCCGCGACCATGGAACTCAGAAAACTTACGGATGTACTACCAGTGATTTCATCCTAATCAAACAATGTGTGCCCACTTGTCTAGGGACAATTCAAGCAGACGGTATCAAAAACGGAAAGGCAACCTTATAAAAGTCGAAGGCCCGGTTCCTTTAGACCGGATGGGAGGAGAGGCCTCGCAACGCCCATATGTACCCCCACAGCCCTGTTAGGGACAGGAGGAGAACCTCGCCCTAACTTGAGCAAAGTCGAAGGCCCGGTTCCTTTAGACCGGATGGGGGGAGAGGCCTCGCAACGTCCATATGTGCCCCCACAGCCCTGTTAGGGACAGGAGGAGAACCTCGCCCTAACTTGAGCTAAGTCGAAGGCCCGGTTCCTTTAGACCGGATGGGGAGAGAGGTCTCGCAACGCCCATATGTGCCCCCACAGCCCTGTTAGGGACAGGAGGAGAACCTCACCCTAACTTGAGCAAAATCGAAGGCCCGGTTCCTTTAGACCGGATGGGGGGAGAGGCCTCGCAATGCCCATATGTGCCCCCACAGCCCTGTTAGGGACAGGAGGAGAACCTCGCCCTAACTTGAGCAAAGTCGATGGCCCGGTTCCTTTAGATCGGATGGGGGGAGAGGCCTCGCAACGCCCATATGTGCCCCCACAGCCCTGTTAGGGACAGGAGGAGAACCTCGTCCTAACTTGAGCTAAGTCGAAGGCCCGATTCCTTTAGACCGGATGGGGGGAGAGGCCTCGCAACGCCCATATGTGCCCCCACAGCCCTGTTAGGGACAGGAGGAGAACCTCGCCCTAACTTGAGCAAAGTCGAAGGCTCGGTTCCTTTAGACCGGATGGGGGAGAGGCCTCGCAATGCCCATATGTGCCCCCACAGCCCTGTTAGGGACAGGAGGAGAACCTCGCCCTAACTTGAGCAAAGTCGAAGGCCCGGTTCCTTTAGACCGGATGAGAGGAGAGGCCTCGCAGCGCCCCAATGTGCCCCCGCAGCCCTATCAGGAACAGGAGGAGAACCTCGTCCTGACATGGGCAGGGAGTAAGGCCCGGACTCCTACGGGAGCCGAGTTCCGCCATAAAAAGACTTCGCCCGGACTCCTACGGGAGCCGGGCTCCACCTTCGACATCAGAACGGCTCCGCCCGGACTCCTACGGGAGCCGAGCTCCACCTTCGACATCAGAGCGGCTCCGCCCGGACTCCTACGGGAGTCGGGCTCCACCGCCGGCATCAGCTACAGGACAACTCCGCCCGGACTTCTACGGAAGCTGGACTTTACTTATGACTTTGATTACAGAAAGACTTTGCCCTAATTCTTATGAAGACCATGCTACTTCAACTTCCAGGAGCTTCTCCGAACCTAGCCCCAACTCCAGCGGAGAAAGATCCCAGCGAACCTAACAAGCGGATATCTCCTAACAGCATGAAAAACCGAAAAGAAGCCCGACGAATGACGACCCCACATGAACTAAAAAGGTCGCCGACGGTCTTGAAACGGCATGACACAGACAAAGAGAAGGAAAGGAAAATGAAGAAGTTCGGCAGACAATTATTTGACACGAGAGGTAAACAAGGTGCTGAAATCACTATTTTATTTGATAGAAGCACACGTTACAGGACCCAGCGGACGAACCAGAGGCCGCTCCAAGCTATGAACTCCATCTCTATCCTTCTCAGTCACGTTCTCCAGTGCGTGTTACAACTCTCGCCTCATTCTGCTCCCAGAGTCCCGACCTTAGCGGGAAAGGGGTGGGATAGATCTCCGGAGGCAGTGGGGGTAACGACGACAGTAGCGAAGACCTGTTTCAAGAAGAGCCGTAGCCACGACGGCCGCCTCCTGAGACGCTCCGGCAAGGTCGGCATGCACTACTTCCACCGTCTCCGCAACAAGTTCTACTGCCCCACCGTCAACCGCCTCTAGTCCCTTGGCCCCGACGGCGTCAAGGATCCCGTCATGGCTTATGACATCTATTCTGCCCTCTTGACCGGTATTGCCCCACCTTACTGTTTCGAAATTTGCAGGCAGAATAGCTTCTACAACAGCCCCCGATATTAAACCCCTGTTGTTGAAGGAATTCTTCCTTGGGCCCCCTCTGAGACGACAGAGATTCTCACCGGCCGTCGTCCTCCTCCTCACCTTCCTCCGAGCCCTAACAATCCCCTCAAGAACGGCCTCCAGAGTTGAGGACATGGTGTAGAAACCCTCAGAGAAGGATTGGTAGGCTAAAGGCGGCAAGAATTGGTGCGAGGGGAGCAAGACTCTCAGGGGAAAAGAAAAGCGCCAGGGTAAGACCGTGAAAGGATTGAAGGGTTTAAATAGCCGGCAGATCCTGGCGCAGTTATGGCGGCGAGAATTCCTGGGCCAGATGATGTGTGCCGCGTGTCGTGCTTATCCGCTTCGTTGCTATCGAGGGTTGACCGCTCACAGATTCCCGCAGAGCGACGCCTGGGATCGCATTTCAACGGGGGTTCCGAAAAGACTTTTCAAGTCGCCTTTACCAAAAAACAGATTCTGACACGCGCGCATTAAGTGGGGGCAGCTGCGCACAGGGATCGAGGGGGCAATTTTGGCTGCGCATCTCTCTCTCTGTGTACTTCCTTCGCTTAAAATTCAAACTTGAAAGTAGGGGGACTGGTGTTGGGTATAAAATACCCGCAGCCGAAATCCCCATCGGAGCGGCTCCGCCCGGACTCCTACGGGAGTCGGGCTCCACCTTCGACATCAGAGCGGCTCCGCCCAGACTCCTACGGGAGCCGGGCTCCACCCTCGACATCAGAGCGGCTCCGCCCGGACTCCTACGAGAGCCGGGCTCCACCTTCGACATCAGAGCGGCTCCGCCCGGACTCCTACGGGAGCCGGGCTCCACCTTCGACATCAGAACGGCTCCACCCGGACTCCTACGGGAGCCGGGCTCCACCTTCGACATCAGAGCGGCTCCGCCCGGACTCCTACGGGAGCCGGGCTCGACCTTCGACATCAGAACGGCTCCGCCCGGACTCCTACGGGAGCCGGGCTCCACCTTCGACATCAGAGCGGCTCCGCCCGGACTCCTACGGGAGCCGGGCTCCACCTTCGACATCAGAACGGCTCCGCCCGGACTCCTACGGGAGCCGGGCTCGACCTTCGACATCAGAACGGCTCCGCCTGGACTCCTACGGGAGCCGGGCTCCACCTTCGACATCAGAGTGGCTCCGCCCGAGCTCCTACGGAGGCCGGACTCCAACCGCGGCCGAACCTCAATCGACAGACCCGCACCCCCTCGGCAGGTCGCGACAACAATCATGATCCTGTTCCAGATCCTACAGCGGATTCTATGCGGCTCCAGCAGCGGACCCATTACTCCCTGACAGGCTGTACCAAACGGCCATGATTCTGTCCCGCTCCCTGCGGCAGGTGCTGCACGATCCCACTACTCGATGACAGCTAGCGGCAACGGACGCCGCCCCACTATCCGCAACAGGCCATACGTGGCAGACTATGACAATAGCCACGAGTCTACCCCACCACTCTCCGCAATTAATTTCTCTGACCGTGGGCGGCCCACTACCAGACGGTTGCAGGTGTCACCATCAATCCGTTGCCCCCTCTGCCTATAAAAGGGGGATCCAAATACGTTATTCTCTAAGCTCTTCTTTCTATCTCAAAACTCTGCTAAATTCTCCATTCGAGCACTCCATTCTTGTTGAGGCAGAGTACTGACTTGAGCGTCGGAAGGTCTTGTCGGAGCAACCCCACCTCCGGTTTAGACTTCCCTTGCAGGTCCTGACGGCGGCGACCGCGGCTTCTCCGACTCCTGCTTCTCCGGCGCGAACAGATTTCTGCACCAATAGGTTCCAAGACTCATTGCTCTTCAGAAACTTTCTCTTCAAGCACAATCTATCTTTCTTTGCCTCCATCTTAAATAAACTATTTTTCAAGAAAGACAGCATGTCAACTCACTATCACATTATAGTCTTTCGAAAGATAGAAATAATATCCTAAAGACTCCTTAGGATATCCGATACAATGAGCTCTAATTAACTTGGTTTCTAACTTGTCCGCTTGTTGTCATTTGACATGGGCTGGATAATCCCAAATCTTGAGATGACTCAGATTTGACTTCTTACCATACCATATCTCATATGGAGTTGTAGGAATGGTTTTAATAGGAACCTTGTTCAATACATAAATGGCAATAAGTAGACTATGTCCCTAAAGATTTAGAGAAAAATCTGTGAAGCTCATCATGGAATGGACCATATCTAACAAGGTCCGATTTCTCCATTCTGAAACCTCATTGAGTTGAACGTTCTAGGTGGAGACCACTGTGAGACTATACCATGCTCCTTGAGATAATCTAGAAACTCCTCACTAGGGTATTCATCTCCTCGATCTGATCGAAGAGCCTTAAGGGGCTTTTCAATTTATTTCTCTACTTCATGCCTGAATTCTTTTAACTTTTCAAAGATCTCAGACTTGTGATGCATAAGGTGAAGCGAAAATTTAGTGATAAGTTATCCATTCAAATTCAAACATGCTTTGAATTTGAATGGCTAACTAATTATTTTATCCATCCATATGGCGCACAAATGAGGACGTGGGGAAGGGTTTTGCATGAGAAAAATTTCACGAGAAGTTTCTTCTCGTGAATTCAAATGGGTGCAAGGAAGTTGGGTGTCGCAGGGAATTTAAAACAAGATGGTTTGATTCAAATTGAGCCAACCTAGTTTAAAATAGGTTAAGCACAATTAGACCAGATTAAACCCAACATAATTAGGCTTAATTATGCTCAATAAAATTTTAATCAAATCAAGAATTAACTAAACCTAACCCCTGATCAAATCAGGGACTAAACCACCTTAGCGATTAGGTCAACATTTAACCTAATCGGGTCAATCCAAACTGAATCCAATTCAATTTGACTTGATCCAAAAATAATTACTCAATCAAATTAAGTTAATTAGTGATTAAATTACTAATTAAACCTCTCATAAATATTGAGTCCAAATCTGATGGGCAATCAGGCATCAGAGACCATCGATATGAAATCCTGATCAAAGAGTTCAAATTTCAAATTCAAAATTTAAAATTCAAAATTTTGACCCCGGTACCCAAAATGTGTGGAACTCATGATTAGAGAATCCTAATTCTCAATCATAGAGTTCCAGATAGATAAGACTCATAATCAGCCATCAGATCAGAAAGGAACTTCTAATGTGTGTGACCCCGCAGGTTCGAATCTAAGCCGGTAGCACAGGAACCAATTTCTGTACTAATCGAAGTGACCATCTAGCAATGGTACCCGATGACCGGATAGGTCGAATAATCACAATCGCAACATTCAGAACCTACGTGAATATGATTACCGTATAATTCATCCCTTTTGACCCCTGTGTTTAGGATGACTCAGGGTTAAACTGTCAACCCTGATGATATCATCCGAATCGTGCTCAACTCAATTAGTCCTATGACTCCTCACTAGGACTACCCTGGCCAAGATTTTACTAAATTGAAATATGACTGTACACAGCTCCTAAACTGGAGTGGTCAATCCCATCTTGACACACGCACCGACAAATCAAGTACTTGACTACACCCAGCAACCTTCCGTCACTGAATTAGAAATTCAGGTAGTCCAGTGCCTAAGTGCAGTGAGTTGCTTGCAAGTCACCGTGGCGGTCTCAGGTCGGAGAGATATTTATACCCATATCCCATCGGAGCAAATCTTGACAGCAGAAATAGCTCCGGAGTTGGTCACGTTCAGTGCAGATGTACCATTACATCTCACCTGTATGCCATACCAGTGTCTCCACACTCTTTGGTTATGAGGACAACCAATCCATATGGCACACAACGACCTATGCTCGATAAACGTTGTTATCCTTGGTAACAACGTATCATTTGGTCGCGAACATGTTTAAGGACTAAGCGACAAATCCTCCTTTGTCGAGTCTAAATAGTCCTAAGGACTTCACCACAACACAGGAGTTCATTAGAAGATGAAACATTTGTGATGAAAAAATATCAAAATAACTTTTATTTATTTATAATTCATGTACTAATACAAAAGGAGCACAACCATCAACAGACTGAGGATTAGCTTTGGGACACTATTCCCAACATAAGGTACATATACCCATACCATGAAAAATCATCGGTAAAGATAACGAAGTAGAAAAAACTTTCTCTAGCTGGCACATCGAATGGGCTGCAAACATCAAAATGCACCAGAGCTAGTATCTCTATGGTCCTTTTCCCATGTCCAACAAAGAAAAGCTTGCTCATTTTTTCTTGAAGGCATGACTCACAGACAGGATATGACTCGAAAGCCAATGGATCTAATTGTCCAATTTTCTCCAATCTGTTAATCCTGTCTTCTCCGATGTGACCTAACCTTAGGTGCCATAAATACTTTTCATTTATATTATCTTTAGGATGCTTAGAACCTACGGCATTCATATTTCGCTCGACATAATTAACAGATACATCAATATGTAACTGAAAAAAACCATTGATAAGGAAATCATTTTCAACTCTATTATTTCTCAAATAAATAGTACAGTGATCCTTAAAGAAACTAATTACATAGTCTTCCTGTATTAAACAAGATATAGAAATTAGATTTCTGCTCACGATAGATACAAAGTAACAGTTTCTCAATAGCAAAATATTTTCTGATGGTAGTCAAAGAGGATATATTTTTACGACCACAGTAGCAACTTTTGCTCCATTCTTGAGATATAGAACCATTTCACCATCCCTCAACCTTCTGCTATCCTCAAGACCCTGCAAAAAAGTGCATAAATGAGCACAAGATTCAAAGTCAAGTACCCAACTGGATACAGAACAAACTATCAGGTTTGTTTCTATGACAAGCATGCCTTCAGAAGGTCCGCTTTTCCTCTTGTTCTTCAGGTCCACTAGGTAAGCAGGGCAGTTCCGCTTCCAATGGCCATCAAAGTTACAATGGAAACACTTTCTTTTCTCTGAGGTCTTTTTCTTCGGAGCTACCTTTTTCTCCTTATTCTTGCTCTCTACTTTCTGCTTCTTTGCAGACTTTTTCTTCTTTTTCATAGATTTTTTCTTGAAAGAAGTCCACTCTACAGTAAGTACAGATCCCCCTGAAGTCTTTAAGATTTTCTCAGTTGTTACCAGCATATTAACCAACTCATAGATAGTGCATTGGGTCTTATTCATATGGAAGTTTACAATAAACCACCTATATGAATCAGTCAGGGACTACAGAATAAGATCAATCTATAGTTCATTATCCATCGACATGTCGAGCTTCTCAAGCTCTTCCAGATCCTTGATCATTGTCAAATAATATTCATAGAACGACTACGCTTCATGCATCTTCGCCTTGAAGAGTCGCTTGGATACTTCGAAGCGAGATGTGCGACTTTGCTCACCATATAACTCTTGTAGGTGGGTCAGAATTTGTCTGATAGTCTGTATGTCCTCATGCTAGTGCTATAATTCGTTAGACATTGAGGCTAGCATGTAGCACTTCATCTTGTTATCATCGTCCAACCACTCTGATCAGCGATCAGATGAGCTAGTAGAGGGGGAAGGTCCTGGTCGAGAACATAAGTCAAATTCTCAGAACTCAAGATGATCTTTAAGTTCTGAAACCAGTCCTTAAAATTAGGTTCGATCAATCGGTTGGTCTTTAGGATATGGGCTAGGAGATTGGAAGCAGATATGGTTCCTGCAGATAGTCAAAGTTTCTAATTAGATTCTATTATTAACTTAACCAATTTGTTTTAAGGATTTTATTTTTAAAACAAATTAGGGCTCCCACTATTTTTTTTTTATTTTGCACACTCTCTTAGAAGAAAAATGAAGATCTCCATGATTAAAAATCTTTAGTCGGTGCTGCGATCTCACCAATTGACTTATCACCTCACCTAACAGTTATTGATGTTGGGTCAATTGATAAGTGAACAACTCTTGTCTAGTATTTCTCCAAACATGTTGTAGGCAACATTGATCTCTAACTCATGAGCTTCACCGTGTCTGAAATATTGGTCCACTCTTTAGTTAAGTCAGACTCACCATTTGCACGAACTAGAGCTGTCATTAGGACTCTCACCATGTCCGAAATATTGAGCCCAATCCCTTCTCCACTTTGCAGCATCTCATGCCTAATATGTTAGATTTGGGCCCTAGAAATCAATTGTTGGCTGATATATTATGTAATTCTAAGGCCTAAACTGGTACTTGTAATCTTTTTATTATCAATAAAAGAGCTTTTTCATTTCAATCATGTTTATATGTCCATGATTTGTCTTAAAAATTAACAAAGATGATTTTTGTATATTTTTAAAGTGTTAAGAATTTGAGACATACATTAATTAGTGATTAATTTCTAAATACTTTCGATCAAAAGATCGTTACGGAGGATAGTGATCAATTCATTTGAGATCGATGCATGGTTTACCTCCCTTGTGGATAGATAAGTCTCGAATTTACGATGTAGAGATACTGGGATGAAGGTGCAGATGGTTGTTAAAGAATAAATTGTACTAAGCATGACGAACCGAGAACCACATGAATGTCTACTCACTCATTGGTGGTCTTCTCGATGCTACAGTGGTGTGAGTGATCCTTTGACCTGCGATATCATTGGCTATTCGCAGTGAGGCTACTGGGTTTAACTGCATATTTTTTTGGTCTCTAGCCATTCGGATCTTTGCTGTGTATGTTTGCTTCAGTAGGTTCAGATTCGTTGTTTGGAGTAGAATGCACCTAGATGGAATCTATTGATTTTGGTAGAAAAAGAGAAGTCCTATGCGATTTGTGAGACTGAGTTCAGAAAGTCTTTGGCCAAAGCAAGTGTGAATACTAAAAAAGAGTTTCCATGAGATTCATAAATAAACTCAAGTCTAGCCAATCTTGCATATGACTGACGATGGGGTCTGACGAGTTCTTCATGGTCTCCGTCAAGTCGAGACTCACAATAGAAGGATTGAATCATACGATAACTGCACCTAGAGATTCATACTTTTATTCTACTAGATTATTACTATATACTGCTAGGTGTCATTGGTGGATTGTGAGACTCATTGGGCATTATCTTAATGATTAATGACCCTCGAAGGATGAAATTAAAAATATTCCAATCCATTAAAAAGAGTTTTGATGATATTGTGATGGAGATCACAATATACCTCACTACCAGATAGAATAAAACCTATGGGATCACACATTAAGGGATTTAATCTCGAATGTGCCAATTGAACTTATGAAGTTCCAACTAGATTAGGATTTATTGAAATTTTATAAAGTTTATGAGAACCATGCTAGCACATGATTAAATCTAATTCTTCTCGAAACTTCGATTTGATCAAGTCCATAATCTTGAATCTAACCTAAATCCATTTGGGTATAATTGAGCTCTGAATTGTGAAATCAAGAGGATTTGATTAAGTCAATTAGTTGGCATAATTATCCCAACATTATCTCTTTTTTATCTCCTAATTATCTCTAAGAGTGCATGTGGAATAAATGGAAGAATGGGTGGCACCTATTTTTATTTTTGGCAGAAAATGGATGCCAAATCCCAGGATATTGAAAGAGGAGCCCACCCTCTCTTATGTGAAATGGTGTGGAGGAGAGAGAGAGGGACTATGTCCCCTCTTATATGGCAAGAAATCCTTATATGGGGCACCAAGAGTTGGCGCTCTAACTACCTGACATATATTCCTAGGGCACTCCTTGTACCTACCTAAAAGGCCTGATTATATACCAATTATATCTAATTTTAATTAGAATAAATCAAATTAAAAAGGTAAAAGATTCTTATGAGATAAGGATCTATCTTTTTAAGATAATTGGATTCCTATTATGTGTCAGGGTAGTGCCTATATAAAGAGCATGTCTCTAGGATTTCTAAGTAATATAATTTTTGTAAAAAAATTCCTCTCTCTCCCTTCTCCACACCTCCTCTCCTCCCTCTCTTCTCTTTCACATCCAAGAGTTGGGCATCCCACCTGCCACACGCCAAGACTCTGAGAGATTTATCTTCAAGAGAAGAAGAAGAAGGCTGCAGATCAAGAAGTTGATATCGCAGTCCAGATCAAGGTGTTGGTCTAAGACTTAAGGCTAAGTTCTTTTTGAGAAGAAGAATCTTCTACAAGGAGAGATTAGTTCGAGATTGATCTTGATGGATATCCATAGAGGTTAGACATATATGTGGCTCGAGCATCTATGAATTCATGATCATTAGAAACGGTGAATATCTATCCGTGCCAAGGTAATGAGATCTGATCTTATACTTGTCTCTCAATTCCAGATTATATATATGTTTTCTCCTGGGCTTGGGTAGGATTAGATTTGATCTTATGCATGTGGGGTTAAAGGGTATAACCTATTTCATTTTTCGCTGCATTTCAAAAAGGTTTTGAAATCTACACATGCTGCCTACCCAATTTTCTAACATAATAGTCATGGTTGCATCTTCCTGATGCAACTGAACTATTGTATCCAATCGAGAACAATCAACTCCAGAAAGGGCCCACACAACTACAATGATGAAAGACTGCTCGACTTAATATTTTAAAAGAAGATTTGATTCAGGTCTCATCCTTAATTAGTCATAACGGTTATGACTAACCTAGTGGCATGGGCTAGCTCGAGTTCAACAAGTTAACCTAATACAAAACATAACCTCCCAAAATAGCCAGATAAATTAAGATGTGTGAGGTTCTCCCCATTGCTTTTCTTAGGCACCAACGAATTAGCCAGATCAAATAATGGAACCAATTAAAGAACCACCATCTATGTCTTACCTTAGATATCAAATTGGTTGATTAAAATCAATCAGATTAGCCTATTGACTCAAACTCGAACCACTAAGCTGAATTAGGTCTTAAGTTGATCGATAACATATAGCTGATAATCGATCTGATCAAACTTACGACTATTGGATTGGTCATAGACTACTCTTAATCCAAACCTAGTCAACTCTTAAGTCAGTTTGATCAACCACTCTCATTAGACCTAATTAAGCTACCCACACCCTTGACCCATGATTTATGAAATTGTGTCATATCTGAATTCCCAATTAGATCTTTTAATTTCATCTTTAAGTTCTAATTAAGTTCATGGGTCTAATTCAGATGTCAAAATACTTTTGAATCCAAAAGAATTAAGTTTTGTATCTCATACAAAATCTGCTCAAATGAGTCGACTCACCCTGGACTTGAGTCGACTCATCACAGTGAGTCATCTAATGAGTCGTCTCAATCGAGACCAAGTGGACTCCCTGTGATAGGCAAAGATCCAAAACCCATCTGCCTGCAGTACTGAGTTGGCTCAATAACAAACTAAGTCGGCTCACTAGGGGATTGAGTCGACTCAAATCAAATTTGAGTTGACTCAATAGGGACTGGAGTCAACTTGAATAAGAACTGAGTCGACTTCTGCAGGCCAGACAGAAGCTCTTTCATAGGTTTGATATTTTTAGGATCATGTATGCATCACAAAAATAGTTCTAATTTAGATTTAAAAACCTTTTTTAGATCTAAACAACTAATCATACATCACAATCAATCAAATTTAGGGTTTCAAATATAGGGTTTAGCACCAAATTAATTTTTTTTTTTTGCGGTTTTTCTTCATGGATGTATTCACATGGCACCCCTACACGCCATAAGAGCACCCCATCAAGTGGAAAGAGAGGGTCTTTAAACCTTACTTTTTCTTATGATCGGACAGCTTGGTGATACATCCATTTCGAGTACTAGGCTACTCTGATAATAACTAGATCTAAGCATATATCACATATATCAAATCTAGTTTATCATATACTGAATTTTAATCTAAAATAATTTTAGGCCTAACCAAATATGTAATATTCAGATCTAATCTAAATATTTCTAGATTTGATAACTTTTCAGATCTCATCTAAATCAGATTTGATCTGATTTAGATCTAAGATCCGAACAACCTGGCTCTGATACCATTGAAGGATCGGATTGTGCATTAGATCAAATCAGATCAGAGGTAGCAAAATTTCAAAAAAAATTTTGATCTAACACATTATGCATAGATCTAAATCAGATTTACTTAGCATTTATATCAGTATATAAAATAGAGAGGGGTGACTCATCACCTTGCGTGGATAGATGAACACTGCAATTCAAAAAATATGGATCTGAAGGAGATTTGTAGATTAGCAGCGTACGTGTCCGACCTCTACAGGTATCTACCGAGATCAACCTTGGATCATCCTTTTTGATAGACTTTGTGGACCTTAGATCAACACTTGATCTTCTTTCCGATCTCAACACTTGTGACTTTCTTGGCATAAGAGGAACTAGCCTAACAATCTTAGAAGTGAGGAGATGTGGATGCTCAACTCTTTGGACAGAGTGGACAGGGAGAGGAGGCATGGACACATTGAGAGGCTATGAAAATCTGATTTTTCTTCATCTCTTGCAAATCCTAAAGGCAGTCCATTTTTTAGACCCTTGACTTGAATTCAAAATTCAAACAAAAAATAAGTAAAATGGCTAGTTGTTATCTCATAACAACACATTCCTTTTATTCAAATTTTCTTCCCAAGAAAAACCTATCTAAAAGGAAATGTCATCTCTCCCAAATAGGAAGGTGAAGTGGGTGCCAACACTTGGCAACCACTTGTCCTTATCCAAGAAAGAGAGATGAGGCATGTGCCTTTCTTCCTCCTCCACAAGCTAAAACTAAAGAGGGGCGTGTGCCCCTCTCATTCTTCCACACAATTTCGCATGCCATACACATATAGATGTTCCAAAAAAGGAGGCGTGTGCCTTTCTAAATCTCATCCAAAGATGGCATGCGCCCTCCTTATTTCTTTCAAAAAAATCTGTGCCAAATAAGAAAAGTTAAGGGAGAAAAATTAATCAACTAATTGGCTTAGCCCAACCTAAATGAGGTGCCCAATATGATGCCCCACATGATCCAAATAGATTAGATTAGGATGATGGCTATTGACTTGATCTAAACCTTATCTAATAAAAAACCACGTCCAAAGTAGAATTTGAGTTTAACCATGTGCTAGCATGGTGCATCTAAACCCAATAATATTTCATCAAATCCTAATCTAATTGTGACTTTACAAGTCTAATTGGATCAATCCAGGATAAAATCTCTATTGTGTGACCCCATGGTTCAATTTTGTCTGATAGTGGATATACCATGATCTCCATCATAATATCATTGAAATTTCTTTCAATAGATTGGAACAATTCTAACTTACACTCATCAAAAATCATCGATCTATTATGATCCTAATGAGTTCTTACAATCTACTAGTGATATCTAGCATATGTAGTGGCAACCCATCAGAACTGAAAAAGAACCTCAAGGTGCAGTTACCGTGTGATTCAGTACTTCTATCGTGAGTTCCAATGGGATCGAGGTCAAGGTTAACTCATCAATTCTCATACCTATCATATGATAGAATCATTCGATTTGAGTCCGATATGAAATCCAATAGAAACTCTTTTCTATTTTTTACACTGCCATGGTCATGGGGTTTAGGACTCAATCTCATGATCTACATAGGATTACTCCTCCTCTACCGAAGTCGATAGATCCCATCTTGGTGCTATCCAATTTCTATAATGAACATACTACAACCAACATATACCTCAAAGCTCTGTATGGTTAGGAGACTGAGTTATGGTGTAGTCAAACTACAGTACCCTCAAGGTGAACTATCGATGCACCTCAGATAAGAGAACTAGACATACAATCACAGCTATAAACAAGTTACTGATGAAAAGATAGAAATTTTTGTGACTATTGGTGATTGGTCACGCTCAGTATCCTTGTTCTTAACAAGCACCGTACTTTCGCTCCAGTGTCTCCACACCATAGGTTCAAGACTCATCTACTCAAAGAAAATGATCATACACCAATTTTCTAGATCGATCACTGTCCCATGATGATCCTATGACTGAAAATAATTTTTGAGTTAATTATAATAACATATGTCTTAAATTCTCAACTCTTGAGAATATATGTTATCATACTCATTAACCCAATGGATAATTCATAGATACTATTAAATACAATATGAATGAAAATAACCTAATTTTATTAATATCAAAATCAAATTATAAATTATATTTCAAAAATATTTTATAAGTATCAGCTAATCTGACTTCTAGGACATACATCAAATATCTTCTACCTTCATAATCACACTTGTTATGTCTCGAACTTAAGGTAAATCACACACTTTTGATAAGTAATTGATTGAACAATATAAATAATTTTTGAAATACTGAGGTAACAAAATATTAATAGACTCAAGTAAAAAGGTCAAGTTATAATGAAATCAATTTTTGGATAATTCTAACCCTCCTATTCACATCAATGAAGAATCTACTTCTTGGGTATGTATAGGTATTGACCAAAGCAAAATTCTCTTTATCCCTTTGAAAAAAAAAGTGGACAAGTTCTAAATATTGGTCTATCACCAAGTAATTAGGCCTCTTCACCTAAGTAAGCATTGAGTCTCGCATCAAAAAGTAGGCAATGTAAAGAAGTCCTAAAAAAAAATGATAACAATAGGAGTTGGTTAAGAGTTATTTTAGAAAAATGATAAGTTTGTATTTGACCAATTTACTAGATACTATTAATATCCCAATAACATATTTCATCAACTATTTAATGGGATATCTTCTACTTATAAGAAAGGGTGTGAGAAAAACCTCTAAGTCTGAGCAAATTTGTGTGTGACATTAATAGTTTTGGCTAGCCTCCTCAACTATTCTTTAAATAAGAAATTCACGAACTACCTTTTATTCTTACTCGAGGATGAGTAAGGCTCAAGTTGGAGGGTGTGATAAGTGTATAAATATAATTAAAGAAGCATTAATTTATAAACTAAATATTTTTTATTCTTTTGGAATTGATGCTTTTTCATATATTTTGCAGAAAAGAGGTGTACCAATATGAAGAACACGATCTGCAGGCTTAAAAGATCAAACGGGATCAAAAATAGAGTTAAAATGAGTTCAAAATCAAGCTAAAAATCAATCCAAACCGATCCATAAGCTAGCCGGTCCACCATGGACCACTTGGTCCATGACCAGCCTGGTCAACCACATGGAGAATAAAAAGGTTTGGGGACAAACGCACATGCGGGGGTGGTTTGAAGGCCTGAGACTCGGTGCTAGGTGATGATGGATTTAAATAAAAAATCAAATGGCAGGCGGGATGCTGGGTGTGGTAACCAAATAAAGAAAGGAAGTGGCTAGGGTGCGGGTCCAAGGCATGAACGTGGCAATATAATTCAAATGGGTACCTGGGATGCGGAATGGATCCTGTCACATAGGCGAAGGGCCTGACATAGTTTGAAAGTGGGACAGAGGAGCGAGTGCGATGCAGTTTGGATTCGGTGGTTCAAATAAAATTTAAAATGCAACGTTGGTTTGAAAGTGAAAATGGATGCGCTTGAAATGCAGTTTGAAATTTTATTTAAAGAGAAATCACAGATATCGAAGGATATTCTCTCCTCCCACAATCTGTCCACCATCCTTCTCCATCTAGAAACTATTTTCGCTGCCATTTTTTCCATCTCTTCTCCTTCTCCCATACTCCATGCCTGAACCCCATATACGCCACCCTCTCTTCTTTACTTTTTCACCCCCTCAAATAAACCGTCCCCCATCCATTCTCCCTCTCCTTTGCCATCCAAAGCCCTTCCACACCATCCATCCTATCTTCCTCCATAAACTTTCTCCCTCTTTCCTTCCTTGAAGCAAGACGAAGATGGAGATAGTGGACGGCACCTCTTCCATGCATGGCTAGACTCCATCTCGAAAGAAAATGGATTGTATTGAAGTTTTAATTTTTCTTCCTTAAAATCGGAAGTTGGGATAATCTATACTCATAAAGGGATGGATCGTAATCCGAGGATATGATTCGTACTCAAATAGAGATAGACTATACCTAAAATCATTAATCACAAGCCCCTTACATGGTTAGAATACAGAAATCTATTTAACAAAAAGAATGGATTCGTAATCCTTTAGGTATTTAAGGCTTGATCACTTTTAAAGTTAATTTCCTTTGTTTACTAGTTTTGAGCATCCGTCAACCAAAAGTTTTAAAAATTTCTTGCTTTCTTTTTGAAACAACTTCTTAAGATCTCCTATGGATCGACCTTTATTCCCGCTACTCTACATAGTAGTGCTGAGTTAAGGATAATTTATCTTTGATCGCTCTCACGACAAGAGCACATCAAATTTTTTGATCAGATGGCTTGACGGAGAGAGACAAATGTCTTGATGGGATCTCAAGAGAGTTAGCCCTTTCATCTTCTTCATCGTGGCCTCCACTTCGACCCGCCCATGGGCAGAGAGTGCCAGATGGTTTGGCAGGATTTCTGAAGGATTAGCCCCTTCGTGTTCTTTGTTGTGGCCTCTGCTTCGATCTGCTCATGGGCAGGGAGCACCAGGTGGCCTAACGGGTCTCCGAAGGGTTAGCCCCTTCATCTTCATCATCGTGGGCTCTGTTTTGACTGGCTCATAGGCAGGAAGTGCCAGGTGGCATGACGGGATTAGGTATCGGCTCGGATGTCCTTGAATTTTTGTGTTTGTAGGACCTCTTAGATTCAAAAGAGTCTCGAAGAATCTCTTCACACCTCTTCAGACACCAAGCCACCTTCACTCTCCGAGCCTTTGGAGATTTGAGGCTTCATGCATCGGAGGTGTTATCATCCGGACCTAGCCTCATTGGATCTTTTCTCAGCTCTGTCAATGCTTTTCTTAAATCAGTGGGCAATTTTATCATTCATAGAATATCATAAAATAAGATGTCAGTTAGACTTTATTTATGGATTAAAATTCTATTTACCATATAGCTTGCTATTGTCAGTAGTGTGACGACAGCATCATAGCAAGGAATGTACTCCCTTCGAAAATCATTGTCGGAAAAGGAAAATAATGCATCTTTTCTTCCCCCCTATTTTTAGTTTTGCTTTCTACCCCCCACACCACTGGCAAGGTCGGAGATGGCATTGATGACGCTAATGGTTGGTTGGTTGCAATTGTTTTCTCCATCGAGTGATTGATTCCGTTGCTCTCAAACATACTTACTGAGGTAACTTTTTTGAATTAGGGCCTCAATCTTGTCCTCATATTGGTGGCATTCTTTGGTGTCATGACCGTGGTCACGATGGAAATGATAATATTCTACCTTGCTCCTCTTGTCTGGAGGGGCCTTCATTGGCTTAGGTTACCATAGATACCTCTAGCCCTCGATCTCTATCAAGATCTTGGATTAAGGGGTGGATAAATGGGTGTAGCTATCGAATTGTCGGGGTGGACTTCTTGATTTATAGCTCTTTAGTGGTTGGAAGAATTTTGTTCTGACTCGGGCCATCTGAGGATCTTTTCGACCCTTCTTCTTATCGGACCTATTCTTTCCTTCTGTCTACTTGTGCACTATCCAGACTTCCTCTGCCTGAACATACTTCTAGATTCGAGTGAGTAGGTCAGTCTACTCTCTTGAGAAAGTCTAATCGAGAGAGAAGATGAGGTGCTTAACCTGTAGCCCTCACTTAAGCACCGACATTGTCACCGATTCATTAAGGTTGCACATCTCGAGCATGGGGGCATTGAAGTATGCGACATAGTCACACAGTGACTCGCCCTCTTCTTGCTAGAGAGAGAAAGGCTATCAAAATTTCTCGATGGAGCTCGATTGCCACCAAAGTGGATAACGAACAGTCTACCAAGCTGCTTGAATAAATGGATGGACCCAGATTGGAGTCTCGAATGCCATGCCCGTGCTGACTTTCTGACGGTGGCCAAGAAGGTAAAGCAAAAGAGGGCATCTGAGGTACCTTGTAGCATCTTGAACTGGTTCAGAATCAGTTCACCTAGAATGGTTTGGAAGAATGGAGGTTGGAAGTTGAAGTCGAGGCCATCATTACTCCAGTGAGGCCCACCCTGGACTTCACCAAGGCAATGCTTGATATCCTGGACTTTCTTCTCGAGAATGGTAATGTTAGGATAATAATGAATAGCAGTCTATAGACTATAATGACAGGGGTAGCATTATAAATTTAGGTGAGAAGAGAAGTATAAATAAATAAGTTTGATAGGATAAATACATAATGAAGGATATTTGAAAGTATATATGTACAAAAACTCTTAATTTTTTTTATTGATATTAATCACAATAGACCTAGATGCAACTAGCATTTTTTAGGTTGCAATCTTGGATGCAGTATGCTAACATAGCTAGATGGTACAAACATATTGAAGAGCAGTTCATTTCTATCAAGTGGGTGTTTGGTATAAAATGATCATCTCAAGATCAAGAGTAATGTGCGTGGAAATGATAAGATTGCCACATTTAATTGTACTATGATAATTCTATGTAGTAGTGATTTTACATACCTCTACTTCTTAAATCGTCGTCCAACCCAATGATAGAAAATCTGTCCTTGAGGTTGGATATCCAAGATCATTCCACGACAATAGTATTGGATTGAAATTTGAAGATAAAAATACCTCTTATTCGGATAAAAAAAATGATATATCAATATATCTAATATATTATATCAAATTTATATATATTATATCATATTAATATTATTGGTGTACTAAACCAGTCCTAAGACATGTGGCATCATCATATGAGATCAAAGAGATATCAATCTCAAAGCGCCAGATTTCAGCAGATTAATTTATCGATTAGCAGATTTAGCTTGGTATATTATCGATCTGAATAAAAGATATCCTGGTATCCTATCCAAGATGATGTCTCAGCTGACAAAGAAATATTTAGGTCGGATATTTATCGACCTAAATTTCGATGTCTCCTATATCCGGGATGACTATTACGACGTCTCTATGTCACCCCGATCATCTACTGAAGTGAATTATTATAATGATAGATAGAATCATTCCATGAACGTCCATGGTGGTTTCTATAACCAAGCTGCAGCTGGTCACGATCTCATATACAGTTGGCAGGTACAGCTAGGTATAATCTCATGTCCAGCTCATATGCACAGCTGTACGTCAGCTCACTTACAGATGGCTCTCTAACCATCTAAAAAACTTCTCTAATGGTCTAACAAATTTTGAAATGGTCTCCTCAATCCCTCTATAAATAGAGGGTCAAGGATCTTCCATCAGAAAATTTTGCTCTTTAAAACTAAGGGAGACTCTATCGGTAGGAAACTAGACCAGAATCTTGGCTCCTGTCCAGTTCTCTTCCAGTTCCATTCGATCTCTCTTGCTCTCCCACTCTTTTCCATCCCTGTTCTCAAGGCTCAAACTAACTTAAGCATCAGAGGGTCAAGAACTGGAGGATCCCCATCTAATTTTTTGATTGATTTTACAGATTGGAGAAATTCTCACTGGATCGCAAGGATCATTCCAATCCAGCCTCATTCGATTCGATCCATTCTATTCTAGATTTTAAGCTTTACAGTAATAGATTGACACTAGAGGAAGGGTCCTTCTAATTTTTTTTATAGAAAAGATGGTCAAGGCACGAGCTCAGTATCCCTCTCCCTTCGCTCCAGAAGAAGAAGTATCTGAGGCACCACCACAGCAACCAATTGCTGTTGATCCTCAACAATTTAGCTTCCTTATTCAGCAAATTCAAGCTCTGACAGTAGCTATTCAATAGCTTCAAAAGAAGGAGGAGCAACCGTCGAAAGAAGCTCCTCCTTTGAATACTTTATCTCAGCGCAGCCCTCAACCAGCCCATCAAGATGAATACCATATTGATGAGGCTGATAGTGAATTTACCCCCAATACTCTAAAAATTCAAAGAGATGGTGATTTGGAGCATAAGATCCTCGATCTTGAAAGACATCTGATGGAGATCTAGGTAGGAGGTCGATCTCAGAATATAGATAGTTTCAATCTTCGATCTCCTTTCTCTCATGAGATCTTGAGTGAACCAGTTTTAAACCGATTCAAGATACCCGCCATCAAATCATTTGATGGCTCTACTGATCCAATGGATCATATCATGGATTATAGGGCCCTCATGGCTTTACAAGGAGCTTCAGATGTCCTATTACGTATTGCTTTTCATGCAACCCTCAAGCAGGCAGCGAGGGTATGGTTTTCCAAACTCTCATAAGGATCCATCTCTTCTTTTGATACTAACAGACCTTATTTGAGGCATGTGGATAGTCTTTTCTTTGTTCAACAACAAAAAAGAGAAGACCTCCCAAAGTATGTGACTTGTTTCAACGCGGCCATCCTGGAAGTGAAAAATTTCAATGAATCAGTTGCCATGTTAGTTTTGAAAAGGAGACTCCAAAGCAACCGTCTGATTTTTTCTTTGAATAAGAACTTTTCAGACATCTATAATGAGATGCTCGATCGGATGCATAAGTACACCCAGACCGAGGAGGAGGAGGCTATCTTAAGGCAGGCAAAAAAGGACAAAAATGGGAAGAAATAATTGAAAGAGAATAATAAAGTATAGCATACTAAAAACTCAAATCAATCTCGAAAAAATTTGAGGTCAAGAGTCCACCTCGGTGCTTTGATTCTTGCACCCCTCTGTCCGCCCTCTGAGCTCAGATTCTGACAAAAATTGAAAGAGAGATGTATCTCCGAAGGTCTAATCCTTTGAAAGCTCCTCCAGAGAAGAGAGATAAGTGGAAATACTGTCGTTTCCACCGAGACCATGGCCAAGACACTGAAGAATGCAGACAGTTACGAAATGAGAGAGAAGCCTTGGTGCATCGGGGCTACCTCAATAAATATGCCAGACTGATCAAAATCATGGAATACAGGCCTCCAGTAAAAGCAACTTCTGATGATCACAACCGACCGACTGTTGGTGTTATCAATATGATATCCGATATCCTACCTGACACTGATAACCCATCTCCTAAAAGGTAGAGAATTGAAGATGTTATTTTATTTTTTTAGAATAATGTCAAGGAGGTCCAAACCCCTCATGACAATGCTATCATCATTTCTATAGTGATAGCAAAATATGATATAAAGAGAGTTCTTATTGATAATAAAAACTCTGCTGATGTATTGTTTTATGATGCTTTCTCAAAAATGAACCTGGTCAGGTAGCTCAGGTGGGTCGGTCCTCCTCTCATTGGATTCTCAGAAAATTCAGTGGCGATCGAGGAAAAAATTACTCTGCCAGTTATAGCAGGACAGGAACCAAGGCAGTCAATGGTGTAGCTCACTTTTCTGATAGTCAGAGTCCCATCTACTTATAATGCTATTCTCGATCGATCTGATCTTAATGCTCTTAAAGCCATTGTCTCTACTTACTATCTACTGGTGTGTTTTCTGACTAAGGAAGGAATTGATGAAATACGTGGCGACCAGATGGCGACTCGATGATATTTTATGAGTTTTGCTAAAATAAAACAATCGATAAAAATTATGCCAGTTGACATACTGGATGCATTGGATGAGCTCAAAAAAGTCCAAAGTAAACCAACAGAAAAGTTTGAAGCCATTCCTTTGGGAGATGATCCAAAAAAAAGGATCCAAATTGGTGTAAACCTCAAGTCTGGTTTAAGGGATAAAATGATCAAATTTTTATGGACAAATACTGACATCTTTTCTTGGTCGGCCTCTGATATACCTTGCATCCCTAACAAAGTAATTGTTCATAAACTAAATATGGATCTAAATTTCAAGCCGGTTCAGCAAAAGAAAAGAAGTTTCATCTCGAAAAGATAAAAAGCCATTGATAAGGAAGTTGACAAGCTTTTGAAAGAAAAATTCATCAGGAGAGCTTGTTATCCGAAATGGATAGCCAATGTTGTTATGGTCAAGAAGACCAATAGCAAATGGAGGATATGCATCAACTATAAAGATCTCAATAAAGTTTATCCAAAGGATAGTTTTTCTTTATCGAGAATTGATCAACTTGTAGATGCTATCTCTGATCACAAACTCTTCAACTTTATGGATGCTTTCTCAAGCTATAATCAGATCAAAATAGCTCCAAAAGATGAAGAAAATACTACTTTGGTCACTGAAAGAGGTTTGTATTGTTACAAAATGATGCCCTTTGATCTTAAAAATGTAGGTGCTACATTCCAACATCTCATCAATAAAGTTTTCAAATAATAAATCAGTCAGAATATAGAGGTCTATGTTGATGACATGATAGTAAAGAGCACCGAAGAGGATCGGCATATTACCAACCTGAAAGAAGCATTTGAAGAACTTAGAAGGCATCGGATGAAGCTTAATCCTAACAAATATGCCTTTGGAGTTGGCTCAGGTAAGTTTCTTAATTTTTTCATCAATCAAAAAGGAATAGAAGCTAATCTTGAAAATATTCGAGCATTATTGGAAATGAAATGCCTAACCTCCATCTAAGAAATCCAGTAGCTCACTGGATGGGTGGCAGCCCTCAGTTGATTTGTTTCCAAGTCAGCTGAAAGATATCTCCCATTCTTTAAAATATTAAGAAATATCAAGAATTTTAGCTGGATAGAAGAATGTTAGACTACTTTTGAAGATCTTAAGAAATATTTTGGCTCTCTGTCTCTTCTTTCTAAGCTGATCGAAGGTGAAGAACTATAAATATATATTTTCATCTCATTCTGTGCAGTCAAGTCAGTTCTTATCTGGGAAGAAGTGGGCATCCAAAGGTCTATCTACTATACCAGCAAATTTTTACGAGATGTAGAGATCGGATATAAAAAGATTGAAAAGATGATATATGCTTTGATCATAGCAGTCCAGAGACTCAGGCCTTATTTTCAAGCTCATATCGTTGTAGTATTGATAGACCAGCCATTCAGATCGATATGACAAAGAGTTGATACTTTAGATCGAATCACCAAATGGGCTATTGAACTCAATGAATTTGATATTCACTATCGACCTCGAAATATAGTTAAAAGTCAGGTGCTGGCTGATTTTATTATAGAATGTACTATCCCAGATGATGGATCAATTTCGATAAATCCTAAAAATGATGATTCGTTCTGGATCCTACATGTGGATGGAGCCTCAAATTTCTAAGAAAGCGATGCCGGTTTAATTTTGACTAGTTCTGAAAGATTCATAACTGAGCAGATCTTAAGGTTCAATTTTAACACTTTTAATAATGGTGCTAAATATGAAGCCCTAACGACAGGTCTCAAAATGGCAAAAGAGCTCGAAATCAGAAAATTAAAGTTTTTTACAAACTCGCAACTTGTCGTCGGCCAAGTCCGGGTTCAATTTGAAGTCAAGGATTCCATAATGGCTCGTTATTTGCAGAATGTCAAAAAACTATCCAAAAATTTGGAAGAGCTTGAAGGGCTCCAAATTCTTAGGTCGGAAAATATTCGGACTGATGCTCTATTGTACCTCACCACTTTGGATTTTTCTGAACTAAATCAAAAGGTACTGATTGAACATTGGATAGGCCTAGTATTGAAGTGCTTTTTATATTTCAGGTCGGTCATGAGCCGAGTTGGATTGACCCCAATCGTAGATTAATATCTAGATAAATTTTGTCCAATGATCCGATCAAGACCAGAAGTATTAAAAGACAGGCCCATGGTACGTTCTTCAAGAGGATCATTTATATGAAAAGTTTTATTCTCTTCCTTTACTCCAGTGCCTCACACCATCTGAAGCTGATTATGCACTCCGCGAGGTGCATGAAGGAATATGTGAAAATCATCTGGGGGGTAGATCACTTGCTTATAAAGTAATCCGACAATGTTACTATTGGCCAACTATTCAAATGCATGTAGCTGATCTTGTCACTAAGTGCGATCAATATTAGAGGTATGCTAACATCCAACATCAATCTGCTGCTGAGCTTATTTCTATTACCGTCCCTTGGCCCTTTGCAATTTGAGAGATGGATATACTGGGGCCTTTCCCAATAGTGGTAGGCCAAAAAAATCTCTAGTGGTAGTCATTGATTATTTCATAAAATGAGTAGAGGCAGAACCTTTAGCCCAAATCACAGAAAAAAATGCAAGATTTTGTCTGAAAATCTATAATATGCCAATTTGGTTTACCTCAAGTAATCATCACTGACAATAGTAGG
Organism: Elaeis guineensis; assembly: GCF_000442705.2. Taxonomy (NCBI): domain Eukaryota; kingdom Viridiplantae; phylum Streptophyta; class Magnoliopsida; order Arecales; family Arecaceae; genus Elaeis; species Elaeis guineensis. The sequence continues at coordinate 30,905,638 of NC_026001.2, forward strand.
CAGTTTGACAATCTCAAATTTAAAAAATTCTACTCCAAGTTTCATATTGATCATCAACTCACTTCTGTTGGATATCTGCAGTCAAATGGTGAGACTGAAGTCACCAATAGAACTATCCTTCAGGGTTTAAAGACAAAGCTCACTGAAGCAAAAGGGTTATGGGTTGAAGAGCAACATAGTGTACTATGGGCATACCGAACTACCTATCGGATTTCGACAAGAGAAACTCCTTTCAGGCTCATCTACGGGACCGAAGCTATGATTTCAGTTGAGATTGGCCTATCATATGATAGAGTTAGAAATTTTTATGAGACAATCAATTCTGACCAGTTAAGGAACGATATGGATCTTCTTAACGAGGTGAGAGAACAAGCCTATATCAGAATGAAAGCCTACAAGCAGAGAATTACTAAGTATTATAATGTTCGGATAAAATCAGAATCATTTCAGAAGGATGATCTCATCCTAAGACGAGCAGAAATCTCAAAAGCTACTGAACAAGGCAAACTAGTCCCCAATTGGGAAGAACCTTATCGAATCACCGATGCAATTCACCCGGGAGCTTATAGAATTGAGAATTTAGATGGGTCTATTATTTCTCGCACTTGAAATTTTAAAAATTTTAAAAAATATTATCAATAAAAATGCTCTAATGAGTCCTTTCTTGTACATCTATTTTCCCATTTATTGAGTTCGGCCCTCAGACGGGTGAAGTCTTGAGAGGCATGAATGGAGATAAGATCTCCCAAACCCAATCTCTGAATTGGTAAAGCCTTGAAGGGTGCAAATATTAATCCAGATTTCAGTCCAGTGCAGACCCAAGAGGCATGAATGGAGATAAGATCTCCTAAACCCAATCTCCGAATTGGTAAAGCTCTGAAGGGCACCAATGTTAATCCAGATTTCAGTCCAGTGTAGCCTCGAGAGGCATGCATGGGGATAAGATCTTCTAAACCCAATCTCCGAATTGGTAATGCCCCGAAGGATGCAAATATTAATCCAAATCTCAATCTGGCAAAGCTCCGAAAGGGATAAATATGAATCTAAATTTCAGTCCGATAAAGACTCCAAGAGTGCAGATTGAAGGAGAAATAAGTAGTTCAAAGCATGCATTTTTAAAATTTTTATAGTGGAAGATAATAGATTAAACACTTTAATCCCCTACACATTCTTTAGATCAAATCTAAACTACCTTTAAGGATCTATGACATGAAATTTTTGCATGCTGAAATCTGATGTAAATGAAAAATAGCATCAATCATATCAATGCCCTGAATCTGATCTAACTGTTAGATCTCATCGATTGAGTTCAGAACTCATTATCTTTGCACAGATCGATGATATCCATTGTTGATAGGTGTGGTATGAGGCTCTTCTTGATGCCGAACAGCCACACAGATCGTTCTACCTCTACAGATCATCCTTCCTTCAGATCACTTGGATACTTTTAAATCAGAAGATGGAGCTACTCGAGGAGGTGGTGGTGAAGGAGGTTGAAACAAGACTTTCTTGTATTTTTCCTCACATAAAAGACTAGAGTCGAAACCCTTGAACCCACCCTAGATCTCACGCCCAAAAAGGAAGGTCACTTCCTTTGTTTTTCATGCACAGAAGCCCGCTCCTCTCTGTTTCACACCCCTTCTCACTGAGAAAACTATTTTTCATGGTAAAACTCCAACATTTTGTTGCACAAAATGAGAAGGATTTAAAGTGTGGCGTGGAGAAGGGAAAGGATAAGGATTAAGTGGTTTGATCTAGTTTGAATTCAAACCAATTTAAATTCAAAACTCAACCACTTGATCCTAATCCAATTGGGGCATCAAAAGGGCTGAGGTGTGAGACATTTCTTACATGATGCCCTTCTTAAATCATCACACAAAAATTGGCCTTCCAAAAGGTGTAGGCGACAATCAAAGGATAGGGATAAGAGTAAGGTTGTTTCAAGTCAAATTCAAACCATTTGAATTCGAATGATGAAACAAACTTATCCTAATCCTTTGAGGACCAGAGAATAAGTGTCAAGGTACTTCTAAGCATGAGAAAAATTCACACAAAGACACTTCTTGCGTGATGAAAAAATTGGGCATAGAGAAAAGAGGCACAGGTGATTTGTCTAATTTGAATTTAAATTCAATTTCTCATCCAATTAGGTTCTTAATCCAACCAAATTAGGTTAGACCCAATTAGACCACTGAACCTAATCTAATTAGATAGCAAATAGTCTTGATTAAATTTTAATCAAATTAAAAATTAATCAACCTCAAGTTTTGATCAAATCAGGAATCGAACACCCTTAGTGATTAGATCATCTCATAACCTAATCGGATCAAACTAAATTGAATCCAATTTAATTAGATTTGATTCAAATCTTAATGCTTAATTAAATTGAGCTAATTAATAATCTAATCACTAATCAATCCTCTTATAATTTATCAATAATTAATAAATTAATTTATTATAATTTTTATATAGGATTAATCATCAATCAAATTGACTATTATACCTAGAACAATTCTTAATCGTCAATCAACCACATGATTAGTTAAAAAAAAATTTTGAGTGTTACCCCATAGGTTCGAACCTAAGCTAGTAGTACAGGAATAATCTTTCTATACTAATTAAAGTGATCATCTAGAAATGGTATCCAATATCTGGATAGATTGAAAAATTGCAAAGCAACATTCAAGAATCTATTGGCATATGATTACCGTATAATTCATCTCTTTGATCCAAATGCTTAAGGTGATCTAGGGTTTAACTGTCAACCCTGATATGGTTATCCACATTGTATTTCAATTTTTTAAATCCATCACATGGATCATCCTGACTGAGATTTTACTGAATTGAAACACACTGATACATTAACTCCTACTTATTTGGAGGGGTCAATTTCATCTTGACTTACTCACCGACTTCACAAATACTTGACTGTGCTAAAAAATCTTTCATCACTAAATTAAAAATTCAAATAATCCGACCCCAAAGCATAGTGAGTTGCTTGCAAGTCACCATGGTGATCTTAGATCAGAGAGATATTTATACCACATCCTTCACGAGCTACTCTTAACAGCAGAGTGCTCAGCAGTTAATCATGTTCAGTGAGATGTACTCCTACGTCTCACTTGCATGTCATGCCAGTGTCTCTACACTCATTAATTAAGAGGACAACCAACGCACATGGCATACAATGATCTACACTTGATATAGCTATCTCCTAATAATAGTATATCATTTGATCGTAAACTATGATTTAAGGACTAAATGATATATCCTCTTATATCGATTCAAACTATCCTAAGGACTTCATCACAAAATAGGAGTTCGAATAAGACGTACACAAAGTGATGAAAAAATTAAATAATATTTATTAATTCAATAATTTATATACAATTATAATGATTAGTACAACCATCAACAGACTGATAATTAGCTTTGGGATACAATTTTTAACAACTCTCATTTGGATTAAAGTCAATCGGTACAGTATCGTATACCCATCTTTGATTTATAATTTTTGAACTTCTTGATATCGAGGGCTTTAGTAAATGGATCGGTCAGATTTTCTTTTTCATCGATCTTCTGAAGCTCAACGTCATCTCAATCTATGATTTTCTGGATCAGGTGGTAGTGGTGCAGAATGTACTTGGTTCGCTGATGTGACTTTGATTTCTTCGCTTGAGTAATAGCACTAGTGCTGTCCCAATACAACAAGATAGGACCATCAAGGGAGGGTGCCACTTTGAGCTGGTTGATGAACTTTCGTAACCACACAGCTTTTTTCGCAGCATCGAATGCCGCGATATATTCTGCTTCATAAGTAGAGTCAGTCATAGCATGCTACTTGAAACTCTTCCAGCCATCTGCTCTATCATTCAAGATATAAATGTATCCCAACACGCTCTTGCTGTCATCATGATTTGATTAAAAATTAGAGTCTGTAAACGCCACAAGTTTTAAGTCGGTTTCTCTATTGATGAGCCACTGATCCTTAGTATTTCTCAAATACTTAAAGATGATCTTTATGACCTTTTAATGGTTCTCATCTGGATCAAACTGGTATCTGCTCATTATACCTAGTGAGTATGCCACATCTGATCTCATACATATCATGACATACATAATAGATCCCACTACCGAAGTATATGAAATTTTACTCATATGCTCTCTCTCTTGAGGAGTTGTCAGATAATCACTCTTTGAAAGAAAAATTTTTTGGTCTATCGAAAGATAGCCTTTCTTAGAATTCTTCATGCTGAACTGTTTCAGCACAGTATCAATATACGTGGATTGAGATAATCCAAGTAACCATTTAGATCTATCTCTATAGATCTTCATACCAAGGATATAGGAGCTTCTCCGAAGTCCTTCATGGAGAACTGTGATGAACCAAATTTTTATTTTCTATAATGTAGAGATATCATTCTCGATTAAGAGAATGTTATCCACATACAGAACAAGAAATACTATCATTGAGTTATTAACCCACTTGTATATGCAGGGTTCTTCTCCATTCTTAATGAAGCCATACATTCTGATCACTTTATCAAAATACATATTCCAACTCTGAGATGTCTGTTTAAGTCCATAAATAGACTTCTAAAGCTTGCACACCTTAGAATCACTATGGATATGAAACCTTCAGGTTGTATCATATACACCTCTTCTTCCAGCTCTCTATTTATGAAGGCTGTTTTCACATCCATTTATTAGATTTTATAGTCCAGATGTACTACTATCGCAAGCATGATCTGAATGAATTTGAGCATTGTCATAGGAGAAAATATCTCATCATAGTCTATATCATAATATTGATGGTAATCCTTGACAACCAGATGAGCTTTATAGGTCTCCACCTTCCCATCTGTGCTCCTCTTCCTTTTGAAGATCCACTTATACCCTCTGAATTTTACCTCTTCAGGTGGGTCAACTAATGTCCATATATTGTTGACCTTCATGGACTCCATTTTGAATTTTATAGCTTCTAGCCACTTATCGGAGTCAGACCTTTGCATCGTATCTAGGAAGGTGATCAAATCTTCATTGTTCTCATCCAGTTCAATTGGATCACCATTTCGGATCAAGAAACTATATTATCTGTCTGCTTGACGCGGTACTCTACCAGATCTACTTAAAGATGTTTCTACAATAGGTTTCTAATTTGATCTAATCAAATCTGACTTTTTGAGTTTACTAGATTGTGTCAGTTCTTCTATTGAACGAACTTCATCAAGTTCAATCTTTAAGGCATTAGCTCCTTTTCCAAGGAACTTCTTTTTTAAAAATACTGTCCTATTGCTGACGAACACTTTCTGTTTATCAGTATGGTAGAAGTAATATCTTTTGATCTCTTTTGGATACCCTACAAGTAGATACTTATTAGACCTAGGTCTAAACTTGTCAGTTTTCAAATGTTTGATATAAGCCGGACACCCCCAAATACTAAGGTGAGAGAGTACTGACTTAGGTCCTGTCTACATCTTATGTGGTGTTTTACTTACAAATTTATTTAAAATTTTATTTAAAATATAATAAGCTGACTCAAGTGCATATCCCAAAAAGAGATCGGCAGACTTGCAAAGTCCATCATGGATCGAATCATGTCTAACAGGGTTTGATTCTTCCTTTCCGACACACCATTATGTTGTGGTGTTTCAGGAGGGGTCCACTGTGAAAGAATTTTATTCTCTTCTAAATATGTCAGAAACTCACTAGAGAGATATTCACCCCCTTGATCGGACTGAAGAGTTTTAATACTCTTCCTAGTTTGTTGCTCTACTTTATTATAGAATCTTTTGAATATTTCAAATGATTCTTACTTATGTGTCATTAAATAGATATGCCCATACATTGATAAATCATCTGTAAATGTAATGAAATAACAATACCCATCTCTGGCACTTATATTTATGGGTCCACATACATCAGTATGTATCAAACCTAGAACTTCACTGGCTCACTTACCTTTTTCAGTAAAAGGTGACTTGATCATTTTCTCAAGTAAATAGGACTCACAGGTTGGAAGTGATTCACAATCATTGATTTCAAAGATTTTCTCTTGAGTCAATCTATTTATTCTATTCTTGTTAACATGACCCAACCTACAGTGCCAAAGGTAGATGTCAGTGACATCATCAATTTTAGGATGTTAGTTGGACGTGTACATTATACTAACTGATTGTGATAATATATAAATTTTATTGTTTAGTTTTTTATTCATCACATTAACATCATTCATAATGATATTAAAATTATTTTTTTGTATTAAAATCTCATAACCATACATGGCCAAAAGGCCTATAGAAATAATATTCAATAAAAAAGAAGGATAAAAATGATATTCACTAAGAATAATTACATTGGACTTAAATACAAGTTTAATAATCCCTAACGCTAGAACTGAAACTGATCTTCCATCTCTAACATTAAAAAATCTTTCACCTTCTTCAATTCTCATACTGATCTGTAGATCCTGTAACGATTTACAAATATTAAAAGGGCTTCTGATATCTAATACCTAGATAGTAGAATCATAAATTGAGAAATTACAAGGTATTATCATATAATTACTTTATCTAGCAATAGCTTGTATTTTTCTCGGCCTGTTCGGATCCAAAAAGGCAATGTATTGAGGACAGTTCCTCTTTCAGTGCTCTTGCTTCTTGCAGTAGAAGCATTCCATCTGACTTTGGTCGGACTTGGGTTTCTTGATCTGATCGGACTTGGGCACCCCAGCACTTTGCATTTTTTTCTTATTCTTCTTTTCTTTCTTAAAGGATCGATGCCCAGAAGAAGACCCTCTCACTATATTCATCGACTCCTTGTGGAGCTGATGATCCTTCTTAAAGTTCTGCAGCAATCCCAATAAATCATGGTAGTTAACTGCAGGCTTTGTCATTTGATAATAAGTAAGAAAAAAGAGGTAGGATTTAAACAGAGAGTTCAGAATGGCATCCTTTCCCAACTGCTCATATAGGAAAAAATCGAGCTTGCTCAAATGCTCAATCATCTTGATCATGTACAGTACATGATCAGTGACTGACGCTCCTTCTCTCATTTGAGTATTGAAGATGGCACAACTTGTCTTGTGCCTCTCAACATCGTCGAACATGTCAAAAGACTCCTTCAATATTTGTAACATGTTCTGAGACTTAGCATTCTTGAATTGATAGCTAAATTCATCATTTATTGCCGCTAGCATAATGCAACGAACCGTAGTTCGATCGTTGAGCCACTTCTAATAAGTATCTTAGACCGTATTATGGGCATTTGGAGCTGGCTCCTCGGGTGCTGGATCAATCAATACATACAAGATTCGTTTGTGCTCCAAGATTATTTTTAGCTTTCGATATGAACTATCAAAATTGGATCCCATCAATTTGTCACTATCTAATAGTGATTGAAGTGACTAGGTAGTGGCCATAACTGCAAAAAGAAAAATCAAAATCTAATTAGTATATGAATTGATTAAGCCTAAAGATATGAACTTTAGTCTAAAGATTCTTCCACTATTTTATTTGAATTGGTAGCCTCTACCTTTAATTTAAGAAATTAAACTAATTTTTTAGTGGGTACCAAAATTCTCACAAGTTGCACATGGGCTCGAGTGTGGCTCGACTAACCCCTGTGCACCCATAGATAGATTTTTAACCAATTATTTCATCAAATAATTTTCAGCATTCAATTTTGCCCCAGACACCTCTTCAACAGGTATGTGGTGCTTCTACTAAAAGTTCTAATTAGGTCCAACTATTTGTTGGAAATTATATCCGAAAGTCAATCATCAGTCTGTTGACGATTGTGCTTGTATTTATAAATTATATATAAATTTTTATTAATAAAAATTATTTGATTTTTTTATAATATTTTATCTATCTTCTTTGAACTCCTATATTGTGATGAAGTCCTTAGGACTATATTTAATTGATAAAGGAGGATTTATCGTTTAGCCCTTAAAATATGTTCACGACCAAATGATATACTATTAATAGGATGATAGTAATATCAAATATAGGTCATTGTATACTATATGGGTTGGTTGTTCTCTTAACCAAGAAGTGTGGAGATACTAGTATGGCATGCAGGTGGAATGTAGAAGTACATTCGCATCAAACATGACCAATTACCGAGCACTCTACTGTCAAGAGTCGCTCGCGAAGGATATGAGTATAAGTATCCCTCTGACCTGAGATCGTCATGGTGACTTATAAGCAACTCACTGTACTTTGATATCGGACCATCTGAATTTCTAATTCAGTGACGAAAGATTTTTGGGTGTAGTCAAGTACTTGTCAAGTCGGTGCGTGAGTCAAGATGAGATTGACCCCTTTGAATACATAAGAGTTAATGCATCAATGTATTTTAATTTAGTAAAATCTTAGTCAGAATAATTCATATGATGGATTTGAAAGATTGAAATATAATGTAGTCGACTATTTTAGGGTTGATAGTTAATCCCTAGGTCACCTTAAGCATTAAGGTCAAAGGGATGAATTATATGGTAACCATATGCCAGTAGATTCTAGAATGATGTTTTGCAATCTTTCAACCTATCCAGATGTCGGATCTCATTGCTAGATAGTTGCATCGATTAGTATAGAAATTTATTCCTATGCTATCGGCTTAGGTTCGAACCTATGGGGTCACACACATCAGAAGATTCAATCTGACCAGATGGCTGAAGAGTCCCACTGGATTGAGATTTTAGAGGAGAGTCCCACTGGACTAGAACTCTATTGTTAATGAAGGATTTATTAGTAATTAGATTACTAATTGACTCAATTTGATTAAGAAAAGAGGTTCAAATCAAGTTTAATTGAATTGGATTCAGTTTGACTTGGATTGGGTTTGATTAGATCCAGCCTAATTGCAAGAAAAATTTGTTCCTGATTTGATCAGGACTTTGGTTCAGCTAATTCCTAATTGGGTTAAAAATTTATTAAGATGATTATATTTCTAATTAGATTAGATTTCTACTTCTCATTGGGTCCCAACCAAATTTGATTTAGATTAGAATCAAATTAGAAACGAAGAGTCCCAGCCAACTAGGACTCTCTCCCTTACGCATGCCCTAAGTCCCACGCCATCTCTTTAATGCAAAATAAGTTTTGCATGGAATTTTTTGAGCATGAGAAGAGAGGGAACAGAGAGGGGTGGGCGGCACTCATGATGAGTCATGGTCCTTATCTCTTTCCTGATTTGAATTTGATCCAAATCAAAGATAAGGAGATAAGAAGGAAAGAGATCTATTTTCTTGGGAAGGATTGGTGGTGCCAAATATTTTTTTCCCTTCTTGCATTGCAGTGTTGGTTGGAATGAGAAAGATCTAATTTCTTTCTCACACTATCACATAATTTTGTAAAAATGTGGATGCCCCATATGGTGGTTGGCGTGGGATTGATTGGCGCCTCCTCTTAACCCTAAACCCTAGTGCCATCTATAAAAAGGGTGGTTCAATAGTTGGATGCCCCACCTGAAAATTAGTTGAAAAATTATTTCTTCTACATAGTTTTTTCCTCTCTTTCTTCCTCCATTAATTTTTCTCCCTCTCTAGAGTGTCTAAGAGATCAAGAGAAGAAGAAGAAGATCAGCCATCAAAGATCTTCACGAGCTAGCACCCCTGAGGAGCCTGATCAGCAACCGTTCTTCGTGTGGACCATCTGTAGAGGCCAGACACCTTTGTACAGCTATGAATAACCTAAAGGAACTCCTATCCATGTGATACAATTATGGAGATCACCTACCCATGCTTTGGTGATGAGTTCTGAACTCGTTAGATCAGGTTTGATTAGATCTAAAGGTTAGATCTAATCTAGAGCATCGATATGATCGATGTAGGTTTTTATTTTTCAGATCTTAATCTCATATTTAATCATATCATAGATTTTGGTATGATAGTTTAGATTAGATCTTATGCATATAATGTAGGTTAAATTGTTTAATCTATCAAGATCCACTGTAAAATTTTAAAATTACATGCATAGAACTACCAATATTTCTTTCAATTGGTATCAGAGCCAGGTTCAATATGATATGATTTTATATGTGTTTAGATCTGATTTCATGTTGTCTAGATTAGATCTAAATAAGTTTTATTTTCAGATCTGATATCTGATCAGTCCTGTATATGTTTGATTAGATAATCTGAGTAGCAAAGTACTCAGATTGGGTAATCATCAGGCCATCCGGTCATAGGAGCAAGTAGGGTTATATGACCCTCTCTTTTCATTCAATGGAGTACTTTTATAGCATGTGGGGATGCCACTATGAGGTTCTATGAAGAAAAATATGAAAGAAAAGATTTATTTTTCTGTAAAATCCTAGATCTTGAAATCCTAGAATTTATTGTATGTGATGCAAGTTGTAAGAAAAGTAATAACATCTAATCTTAATAATTAAAATTATTTTAATTTGAGATCATAAAAAATTTAGATGTAATCTAAAAGATTTTATGATTTAATATAAAAATATTTACATGAAAAATAGTTTCAAAAATTTAACCTAAATCTATGTTGATGCTAAACTTAATTAAGAATTAAGTGTGGAATTGATTAGATCTAGAACTGTGATTTAAGATCTAATGACATTGCATAAAATATAGGGGCATGGGTTAGCTCAAATCAGATCCTCTTAATTGGGTTATACCTAAGGTTAGAATCAAAGAGTTAATGAATCATGTAGAGAAATTGATTAAATCTAACTAAATGTTGAATTAGATTAAATCAGAATTTCTTTAGAACTAATACAATAGTTGTAGATGGTCAAGTCCATGTCTTTGATTATACCAAATGGATCTTGATAGAGACTCAGTGGTTGAACTCGAGTCATTAAGCTGGTTAAATCAAAACTAATTAACCAATTGATATCTAAGGTAATTTTGGCATTTCGACCGATGGTTTTTAATTGGGAGCGGCTTATCTGGCCAATTTGATGGTGTCTAAGGCAACCTTAGAATACCCTTCCATCAATCTCACTTTCCTGGTCAATTTGATGAATTATATTTTGATTAGACTGCTAAGTGATTTGAGTTGATGCATGCCATTAAGGTCGATCAATGTGACTGATCTAGGTACCATTTCAACCAGCATGATACTAATCCAATTCAATGATTTAGTGAAGTCAGTGGGATAATTGTGGTTTACTAGTTGGTGTCTTCTCTTCTTTAAATTCATCAATTGAATCTTCTAAATTATTAGGTCGCTAAAATAAAATAGTTATAGTGATAACTAAGTCATAGCCTCTCATTAAGTTGGGTGATAATGGATCCATTAGTATGATGATCATTAGAGGCCCAAAGGTCTGGTGCTCATCTGCTATTGAAATTATCATTTATAATATGATGACTCAGTTGAGTCTATCTAGCAAATGGTCAGGTTAGCCAGCCAAAGTTGGATCTGATCATTTGGTAGATAGATTCTTAAGTATGATCATATTAATGGTTGGACCTAACTAGGACTTGCAGAGGAGACCAAAGTCAACTAAAAAATTATCTGGGGCTAAATCAATTACTAAAAATTATTTGATGAAACAACTGGTTAAAAAGCCTACCCATAGATGCACATGGATGAGCCGACCAAAATCAGACTCATGTGCAGTCTGTGTGGATTTCAGTACCCGCTAAGGAATTAAGGTTATTCTTCGAATTGGAGGTAGAGGCTACCAATTCGTATAAAATAATGAAAAAATCTTTAGACTAAAATCTATATCTTTAGGCTTAATTAATACATATACTGATTAGATTTTGATTTTTTTTATGCAGTTATAGCCACAAACTTGTCGCTCTGATCACTATTGAATAGTGAAAATTTGACAAGATCCAACTTCGATAACTGGTATCGAAAATTAAAAATCATCCTGGAGTACGAGCGGATCTTGTACGTCCTTATAGATCTGGCACCTAAGGAGCCCGGTCCTAATGCTCATGGTGCAGTTCGAGACACTTACTTGAAGTGGTTCAACGACTGCACCATAGTATATTGTATCATGCGGGCTGCAATGAACGATGAGTTTAGCCAAAAATTTGAGGAAGCTCAATCAAAATATATACTTAAGGTGTTGAACGAGTCTTTTGGTACTCATGATGATGTTGAGCGGTACAAAATTAGTTGTGCTATTTTCAAAGCTGGGATGAGAGAGAGAGCATCAGTCATCGATCATGTGTTGTACATGATCGAACAGATCAAGCGTCTGAGCAAGCTCGACTTTTTCTTGCACAAACAGCTTGGGAAGGATGTGATCCTGAACTCTTTATCCAAATCCTACCTACTATTTCTCAGTCATTTCCGAATGACGAAGCTTGTAGTTAACTACCACGATCTATTGGGATTGCTACAGATTTTTGAGAAAAATCACCAACTCCATAAAGAGACAGTGAATGTAGTGGGTGTTGGAAATTATGTCCTAAAATCAATCGTATGATGATTGAGTTCATCCTTGTATATGAATTATTGATCATTGAATAAAAATTATTCTAACATTTTTCATCACAAAGTAACATCTTCCTTGAACTCTTGTGTTATGATGAAGTCCTTAGAACTATGCTAGTATGCGATAAAGAGAGAATTTATCGTATAGTTCTTAAACATGTTCGTGATCAAATGATACATCATTATAGGATGATGACGTTTATCGAGTAGAGATCTTTGTGTGCCATATGGGTTGGTTGTCCTCTTAACCAAGAAGTGTGATGACACTGGTATGGCATATAAGTAAGATGTAGAAGTACATCGTCACTAAACAAGTGACTCACCTGCTGAGTGTTCTGCTGTCAAGAGCTGCTCGTGAAACATATGGGTATAAGTATCCTTCAGACCTGAGATCACCATAGTGACTTGCAAGCAACTCACTGTGTTGTGGTGCCAGACTAACTGGATTTCTAATGCAGTAACGGAAGGCAACTGGATATAGTCAACTACTTATGAAATCAGTGTATGGATCAAGATGAGATTGACCCCTCCAAATTATTGGAGTTGATGTATCACTGTATTTCAATTTAGCAAAGCCTTGGCTAGGATAATCCATGAGATGAATTTGAAAGGTTGAAATACAATGCGGATGAAGCAATCTCGATTGACAGTTAACCTGAGACCATCCTAGAGCATCCAGTGTCAAAAAGATAAATTATGTGGTAACCATGTGTATGGGTTCTGAAATATTTTTTTATAAAAATTCAACCTATCTAGATGTCGGAAACCATTGCTAGATGATATCTCAATTAGTGTAAAAATTGGTTCCTGTGCTACCGGCTTAGTGTTTGAACCTATGAAGTCATGCACACAAGTCAGACAAAGTAGGAAGAAATTGACCTATATTTATATATCCAATTTAGAAGTACTTGACTTGATTAAATATATAAGCTATCTTGATTGAGAATTAAGTTATGGGTCAAATGGGATTGAAGAGTTGACTATATCTAGCTAGCACTACACGTAAGGTTCAGGTTCGATTCTGGAGATGAACAGTTTTTGATCTATAATCCATGGAGCATATGAAAACTTTAATTTAAGTGCTGATTAATTTTAGATTAGATTTGAATTAATTAGGCTTAATTGGGTCCAAAATTCAAGTTAGACTGTGTACAAAAGTTCTAAAGAGTTTGAGATTGACAGCCTTTCCAAATTATTTCGAACTAGCTTTTAATTGGATTCAAATCGGATCTATTTTGATGAGATATGAGTATTCTCACTTGCACTGAGATTCTTCTCTATTATGGGCCAACCAATACCTGGAGCTTTGCTTATTTGGGGCATCCCATGTGGGTGAGGGAGTGGGTGCAAATTGATTGTCATATATGATGGCAATTCTATCTCATGTAAGAATCCTTCTTTCATAAGTATTGGACTGATTCAAATCAGATTTGAGTTAAGACTTCTATACTTATTAGGTCATAAAAATTATCTATAAATAGAGAGGGTCTCTACCTATGGATGCAAAGCAAACAAATCAGATTGAGAGAAGAGAGAAAAAGAGAAAGGCGTGAGAAGAAAGAGAGGTCCCTTCTTCCCTTTGGCCTCTCTCCTTATTGCCGCCCCTCTTCCCTTGGGCATGGATCCATCTTGGGCATCCCACCTGCTGGTGTGAGGTGTCACATTAATACATCTCATCCCTTATTTGATTGGATTGCGAAGACAATTGGATTAGAGTTCATTCTGCTTTCCTGCGGCATCTGATGTGCATGCGAAGTAGAGAATCTGCATATTCAAGCCTCTACGAAGGTTTATATCAGATAATTTAAGATTTGATCTTTGATTCTACTGCTAATCAAATAAAAATTTGATCCTTAATCATATAGATGAATAAAAAAATTTTAGATGCAACCCGGATCTTTCGAGGGGAAACCGTTTCATTCCCTTCAATTGGTATCAGAGTAGGGCTAAAATATATACATGAATAATAAAATTTTTTGAGATTAATTACATAATATATAATTAATTTTTTTTTTAAAATACTAAACTAATTTAAATCTATTTATATAAAATTTTTGATCTAATTTTGATCAGATTAGAGGTGCCTAATCCATGGTTGATTGAGGTTGTTATAAGTTTGTTATAACAGAATTCTGCTGTTGCTGAATTTTTGATGGAATAATAATATGAATTAAAATTTATTTTAAATTTATTTTAATAAAATTTTAATATTATTATTTCATTTATAAAGTAAAATTTATTTTTGATCTAAATTAGATCCGTTTTGATGAATATTTAGATCTGAATTCTATCAAAATGCTGTACTGCATGAAAATAGATTTTACCAAAAATTTATTCCTTATGCATTCATTTTTATATCTAATTAATTTTTTATATGATATTAAATCTGAAATTAATATTTTATAATCAGTATAAGATATATTTCAGATCGATATGATATGATATATTAAATCTAATTAGATTAGATGAAAATATAATTGATAAGATCAACGATACGTTCATGATGCAAAATTATTTTATCAATAATTATATGTTGATATAATTATATGTGAAATTAGATTTCAGATCTTAGTAGCCTAGTATTTGGATTGATGAAATCATCAGATCGTCTGATCATAGGAGATTGAAGAGATTAATCTCTCTTTTGCCTATTCAATGGGTTCTCTTATGACAGTAGGGGTGTCATTGTGATCCCATTTCATAAAGAAAAAAAGTGAATAAATTTTTATGCATTATTTTGATCATAAATATATTTGGATTAGATCTAAAGTGATTTATGATTCATTACAATAGGATAAAATTCAGATATAAAATTATTTTAGATATGAATTGTATATGATGTAATCGGTAATGATCTAAAAATTGTCATGATACATGAGATGTATTTATGAAGTTTAGATCATACCTATGTATGTTTCATTGTTAAATATATTATGAAAATTTATTTTTATATGTTGAAACATATGGTATGCTTCACCTGAAACCCTTGTAGGATAGTTCTATAGACTGAAACACACATTTCACACACTTAATTATAAATTAAGTTTTGAATGATCTAGATTTGAGAAATGAAGATCATTAAGACACCACATAAAATGATGGGCAAAGAGTTAGCATGAATCAAGTCGTTCTAATAGGTTAGACCTAGGGTTAGAAATACATATGGACCATGTAGAGAAATTGATTCAATCTAATCAAGTGTTGAATTAGATCAGATCAGTATTTCTCTAAATCAATCTCAACAGTTGTAGTTTGATCAAGTCCATGTATTTGACCCTAATAAATGGACCATGATCATGGCTCCGTGGTTGAGCCCGAATCTTCTGGTGAACCAAATTGAAACTAATTAACCAGTTGGTATCTAAGGTAAGTTTAGCAGATTTGATCTAGTGATTTCTAATTGGGAGCTATTCATCTGGATGCATCTACGGTGAGATAAGAACATATCCCTCCCACTGATCTCACTTATCTGACCGATATGGTAGATTATATTTTGATTAGGTCATTAGTCGATTCGTGCAGACCCATACCATTAAGGTGAATTAGTGTGACTGATTTAGGTATCTTTAGACCAGCTTGTGTCTAATCCTTTACATGACTTGGTGAAGTCAGTGGGAAGATTTGCAGCTTGTAGGTCGACTTCTTCTCTTATTCTTAGATCAATGAAATCAAATTTTCTAAATTATTAGGTCCATAAAGTAATAAAGTTATGAGATAACTTGGTCATTACCTCCTATTAAGGTGCATGATAATGAGTCTAATATTTCAAATAGGCATTGGAGGTGCCACACGCCTGGTGTTTATTACATACTGGAATTGTCATTCATCATATGACCATCATGATGTACCTTCAGATCAATTCTCAGATTGGTTGAGCCACACTCGAGCCTGGATATCCGTTTGTTGGATGTACTTGGTGTGTCATGTTAATGGTTGGACATAATCGAAATTTTCAGTGAGGGTGCCACATGCCTGCTAAAGGGAAGCCTGGGGCAAAACTTATTGCTAAAAATTATTTGGAGAAATAATTAGTTATGAACCTACCCATGATGCACTAGGGTTGGCCGAGTCACACTCGGGCCCGAATGCAGTCCATGTGGATTCTAGTATCTGCTAAGGAATTAATGTAATTTTTTGAGTTGGAGGTAGAGGCTACCAATTCATAAAAATAATGGGAGGACCTTTAGACTAAAGTCCATATCTTTAGGATCAAAAATAATTCATATACTAATAACGTAATATTTTTTCTTTCAGTTATGGCTAATACGCTATCCCTCCATACGCTGTTGCATCGTGATAGGCTCGTCGGACCCAAATTCGATAGCTGGTATCAAAAGTTGAAGATTGTCTTGGAGCATGAGAGGATTTTATACGTCTTTATGGATCAGACATCTGAAGAACCTGCAGTCAATACTCCTCGTGCTATGAGAGACACTTACATGAAGTGGCTCAATAACCGCACAACTATGCGTTACGTGATGAAGGCAGCCATAAATGATGAACTTAGTTGTAAGTTCAAGGATGCCAGCCAGAGGAGATCATTCAAATGTTGAATGAGTCCTTCGGCACCTCTGAGGATGCGGAGAGACACAAAATCTCCTGTGCAGTGTTCAATGCCCATATACAAGAGAGAGCTTCAATCACTGATCATGTATTGTATATAATTAAGCAGATGGAATGCCTTAGCAAATTTGGCTTTTTATTGCATGAACAGTTAGGCAAGGATGCTATACTCACTTCGCTACCGAAATCCTACCTACCTTTTCTCAATCATTATAGAATGACGAAGCCTACGATGAACTATCATGGTTTGCTAGGGTTACTATAAACTTTTGAGAAGGATCACCAGTTCCAGGAGTCAGTGAATTTAGTGGGAGGTTTATATGCAGGACGTCGATCCTCTAAGAGAGAAAAGAAGAAAAAGATGCAGAAATTCTGTGCCACCGATCTTAAGTAAAGCAAACCATCAAAAATTGATAAGAGCCAGGCAGAGTGCTTCTTCTATAAGAAACTGGATCATTAGAAAATAAATTTTTTTGCTTACATAGCCATCCTTGACCCAAACAGGCCTAAGAATCAGAGAAAGAAGCAATCGGTTGCTTCACAAGGTACTTATATGATTACACCTTATAATTTCTATGTTTCTGATACTACTATCTGGGTGTTGGACATTGAAAATCCTATTAATATATACAATTCATTGCAGGGACTGTAGGTAAGTAGAAAGTTTCGAGAGGGCGAGCGGTTCCTTAATGTTGGAGATGGAAGTCTTATTCCAGTTCTGGTCTTAAAAATTTTGTAGCTTGTCTTCAAGTCCAGTAGTGTCATGTTAAATGATTGTCATTATTGTCCCTCCTTTTTGATGAATATCATCTCTATAGGCCTTTTGGCCAAACTTGATTACAAGTTTATAATAAAAGATGATTTTTATGATATCATTATCAATGATACTACAATCATGCATGGATAATTAAAATATGGCATATATATAATATCACGGCCTGTTAATGTAATGTATACACCCAGTAAATATCCTAAATTAGATAACGTCAGTGAATCCTACCTTTGGCATTATAGTCTTTATCATGTGAACAAGAATAGGATTGACAGGTTGATCAAGAAACGTGTCCTTGAGATAGATGATTGTGAATCATTGCCTACCTGCGAGTTTGTTGGATTCGTACTCTAGAAACCAATTGTTGGCTGACACATTATGTAATTCTTGGGTCCATACTTATACTTATAATTTTTTTATTATCAATAAAGGGTTTTTTTTTTCCAATCATATTTATGTGACCATGATTTGTCCTAGAAATTAATAAAGATAATTTTTATATATTCTTAAAGAGTTAAAAATTTGAGATATATATTAATTAGTGGTTAATTTTTAAATGCTCTCAATCAAAAGATCATCACGGAGGACAGTGATCGATCCATTTGAGATCGGTGCACGGTTCATCTCCCTTATGGACAAATGAGTCTCAGGTCTACGGTGTAGAGACACTGGAGTGAAGGTGTCGGTGGTTGTTAGAGAACAACTTACACTGAGCGTGACCAACACGAGAACCATATATATGTATACTCACTCATCAGTGGTCTTCTCAATGCTGCAGTGGTGTGAGTGATCCTTTGACCTGCGGTTTCATTGGCTATTCGCAGTGAAGCTACTGGGTTTGACTACATATTTTCTTGATCCCTAGCCATTTGGATCTTTGTTGTGTATGTTGGCTTCAGTAAGTTCAGGTTCGCTATTTGGAATAGGATGCACCTAAATGGGATCTATCGATCTTGATAGAAAAGGAGAAGTCTTATGCGATTCGTGAGACTGAGTTCAGAAAGTCTTTAGCTAAAGCAAGTATGAATACTAGAAAAAAGTTTCTACAAGATTCACAAATGAACTCGAGTCGAGCTAATCTAGTATATGACTGATGATGGGGTCTGACGAGCTCTCCATGACCTCTATCAAATTGAGACTCACGATAGAAAGACTGAATCATACAATAACTGTACCTAAGAGTTCGTACTTTTATTCTACTAGGTTGTCACTATATACTACTAGATGTTACTGATGGATTATGAGACTCATCGGGTATCATCTTGATGATCGATGGCCCTCGAAGGGTAGAATTAAAAATATTCCAATCCATCGAAAAGAGTTTCGATGATATTATGATAGAGATCACAATATATCTCACTACCAGATAGAATGGAACCTATAGGGTCATATATTAAGAGATTTTATCTCGAATTTACCAATTGAGCTTATGAAGTTCCAATTAGGTTAGGGTTTATTGAAATTCTATTAGGTTTATGAGAACCATGCTAGCACACGGTTAAACCTAATTCTTCTCGAGACTTTGATTTGATCAAGTCCATAGCCTTGAACCTAATCTAAATTTATTTGGATTTAATTGAACTCTTAATTGTGAGCTCAAGAAGATTTGATTAAGTCAATTAGTTGGCATAATTATCCTAACATTATCTCCTCTATTGGGATATACCGACTGACCCCTGTATGCCGACTTACCCTCGGATGGGTCCGACCGACGCCCGACTCTACCCATCGGACCGACGAATGACTCCAACAATGGCTGCCAACAATTACTGCCGACAATGTCTGGCCGAACAGACCCATACTGTTCCCGACCGATCGAGCGGTCGAACCCGTATCACCGACTCACTGTCGGGGGTGGCAGCCGACGTCCGACTTCCACAAGGCACCAGATCGGCCGACGGTGTTCTCGAGTCATCACCCGATGTTTCGATAGTCAAATACCGACATATAGTTGGCCAGCCCACCCAAACGTCGTACAATCGTTGTGGGTAGTTATCCTATCAAGGACATGCGGTATGGCCGCCCCGGGGCATTGTCCTACCAAGGATATGGATTAATCCCAATGACTTGACAACCCATGATGATTTGATAGCCTCCGATGATTTGACAACTCCCCAGTTATCTGCACCATCAATGGCGGGACCATACCGCATTCTACTATAAAATGGGGTAAGGCAACAGTTTTGGTAAGTTTTGGGCAAGCTTTCCAAGCTCTCTGAAGCGCCTCTAAGCTCTTGAGCTCTCTCTCTCTCTCTCGCTCTCTCTCGTTGAGCCCCTGATTTTCTACTGTTGCCTAATCTCCTCTCTGACTTGATCGTCGGAGGATCCCCGCTGGAGGCATCTCCGGTCAATGAGGATTTTTCTTGCAGGTGCGCGACCCCGACGATCGGGCGACAAGGGGATTGGCCGCAACAGATTTGGCACGCCAGGTAGGAGAGTCAACAGAGGTAAGACAGCGAGCTCCACAAAGCTAGAAAAATTTCTCGACATGATGAAAACCAGAGCTCAACGATCGAGACCTACCAGATTGGTGAGGCACTCTTTCCGTCGGAAAGAGGCCCCTCCTTTACCCTCCGTGGCGGAACCCAACTCTTCGCATCTGACGGTAACTACGGAGGCACAGATCATGGTGATCGTGCGGCAAATGACTGTTCTGACGAATGCGGTCAAAAATCTCCAACACCAACCGACTCAATTACCGCAACCACCGGCGGAACAACCGACGGCGCACCCTATGCCATCCAGAAGCAGCCGCCGATGCCCGCGTCAACTTCCATCTCCTCCTCAAGAGCAGCCATCTCAGCACTCCCACCGAGAAGGAGCGAGGCGACCACGGCGCGATGCTCACCGGTCTCGACGTCCTTCTCCTTCCCAGCTGGAGCGGGCGAGGAAGGAGAAGCGGCCATGGATACCGTCCGCCTCACTCTCAAATTCGTCGGGAGGTTCAACCCCTGGGTTTCTCAACACCGACGGTTGGACGACTATGAACGTAAGTTCGAAGAAATCGACCATCGACTTGCCCAGCTCCAGGCGGATGGTCAGAAGTCTTCAAACGACGTCGACTTTCGGACCACCCAACCTCTCTCCCGATTTATCCTCGATGAATCGATCCCTAGTCGATTCAAAATGCCTCATATGGAGCCTTATGATGGCTCCACTGACCCTGTTGACCATCTGGAGAGCTACAAGGCTCTCATGACAATTCAAGGGGCAACTGATGCCCTCCTCTGCATCGGCTTCCCCGCCACGCTTCGTAAAGCTGCCAGGGCCTGGTACTCCGGCCTCTGCTCAGGATGTATCCACTTTTTTGGACAACTCGAGCATTCTTTCGTAGCCCATTTCAGCACCAGCCAGAAATCGCCACGAACCTCGGACAGTCTTTTCTCCCTCAAACAGGGAGAAAATGAGATGCTCCGATATTTTATGGCCCGATTCAATGCGGCCACAGTTGAGGTCCGGGACCTCAACGAAGACATGGCTATCTCGACTATGAAGAGGGGGCTAAGGGGGTCCCGGTTCACATATTCTTTGGACAAGACCCTCCCCTGAATGTATGCCGAATTACTGGAGCACGCGTACAAATACATGCGCACGGACGAAGGAGCTTCCGATCAGTGCCTGATCGAGGGCACGGGCCAGAAGGAGAAGCGAAAGAAAAATCGAGCTCCTGCTGAACCCAGTAGGCCCCTCACTGATAAATGGGTCTCGTCCCGATGATGGAGTCCGAGATCGCCCCAACGTCGGAGTCTGAGACCGACGCATCACAGGTATGACTCCTACACCCCTCTCTCTGCTCCTCATGCGCAGATCCTGATG
Source organism: Elaeis guineensis (assembly GCF_000442705.2). NCBI lineage: Eukaryota > Viridiplantae > Streptophyta > Magnoliopsida > Arecales > Arecaceae > Elaeis > Elaeis guineensis. The sequence goes on from NC_026001.2 coordinate 30,927,211, forward strand.
GAGATCGAAGGGGCGAAATACCTGCGACGGCCTCTGCCTTTGAAGGCAAAGGGCTTCGATCGGAGAAAATACTACCGATTCCATCGGAGCCACGGTCACAACACCGAGCAATGCATCCAACTCAAGGATGAAATAGAAGCCCTCATACGATGAGGGTATCTCGAAAAGTATCGAACGGATCCATCAGCTCGGCCCCTTCCCGACCGATAACCCCAACCGACTAAAGAGGTAGTGAATAATCAACCTACCGCTGGGGTCATCAACATGATTTTCAGATGACTAAATCGAGGGACGACTACTGAAGGGGAGTCGGTGAAGAGGCCGCGCCAGGATGATGTAATCATCTTTACAGATGAGGATGCTCGGGGAATCCAAACTCCCCATGATGATGATGTTGTTGTCTCGACGATAATAGCGAACTATGATGTAAAAAGGATTCTTGTTGATAATGGAAGCTCGACTAATATTTTATTTTACTCGACCTTCTCCCGATTGTGACTGTCGACCGACCGACTCAGGAGAGTCTCTACGCCCTTAGTGGGTTTCGTCGGGGAGGCCGTCGCAGTGGAAGGAGAAATTACTCTTCCCGTGACAGCTGGGGCCGAACCGCGATAAAGCACCATCCACATGACCTTCACGATCGTCCAAGTACCTTCAGCCTATAATGTCATACTTGGAAGACCCAGACTAAATGCCCTCAGAGCGATAGTCTCGACATACCACTTGCTGGTCCGATTTCCGACTAAAAATGGAGCTGGAAAAATATGCGGGGATCAACAACTCGCTCAGCGATGCTTCCAAATCTCTACTCAAAGCAATGAATCGAAGGACTCCCTGACAGTTGACAAGCTGGACCAACGGGAAGAGGAGGAGCAGGGTGCACCAGTTGAACAGCTGATTTCCATCTCGATGATAAAGAATCCTGAACAGGTCGTCTGGGTCGGGTCGCAGTTGTCCAACCCGGAGCGACGACAGCTGATAGAGCTATTGAAAGCTAACGCTGACATATTCGCTTGGTCGGCAGTGGATATGTCTGGCATACCTCTGAAAACAATGACTCACCGACTCAAATCGCCCCTGGCGTGAAGCCGGTGAGACAGAAGAAATGGTCTTTCACCCCCGAAAGATAGAAGGCCATCGATGAGAAAGTGGACAAGCTACTCGAGGCGGGCTTCATCAGAGAAACCACATATCCTGACTGGCTCGCAAATGTCGTCATGGTGAAGAAAGCCAATGAGAAGTGAAGGATTTAATCGACTATACCAACTTGAATCGGGCCTGCCCGAAGGATAGCTTTCCACTGCCGAAGATCGACCAACTGGTGGATGCGACGTCCGATCATCGACTGCTCAGCTTCATGGACGCCTTCGCCGAATATAACCAAATCCGGATGGCACCCGAGGATGAAGAGCATATGGCCTTCGTGACTGCCAAGGGCCTTTACTACTACAGAGTGATGCCCTTCGGTCTGAAGAATGCCAGAGCCACCTACCAACGTCTCGTCAATAAGGTCTTCAAAGCTCAAATCGGGCACAACATGGAGGTGTACGTGGATGACATGCTGGTGAAGAGCGCACAGGCTTCAGATCATGTCCAAGACTTGGAAGAAATCTTTCGCACTCTTCGACGACATCGGATGAAGCTAAATCCGACTAAGTGCACCTTCGGGGTAGCTTCGGGGAAGTTCCTCGGGTTCCTCATTTTTCAATGCAGAATCGAGGCCAACCCCGAGAAGATAAAGGCGATCATCGACATGCAGCATCCGAACATCAAAAAAGAGGTGCAGCAGCTCAATGGAAAGATCATCGCGCTCAGCCGATTCATCTCTCAATCGGCTAAGAGGTGCCTCCCATTCTTCAAAACCCTGAGGCAGACGAAGGACTTCTCTTGGCCGAATGAGTGCTGGCAAGCCTTCGAAGATTTAAAGAAGTACCTGACTTCTCCACCCCTGCTTGTAAAGCCAGAGGTTGGAGAAATATTATACCTTTATTTGGCTACCGCCCCAGAGGTGGTTAGTTCGGTACTCATTTGGGAGAACGAGAGCCAAACCCACCAGCCCATATACTATACCAGCAAAGTGCTCCACGAGGCCAAAACTCGGTATTCAAGGGTGGAGAAGATGATATTTGCCTTGGTCATATCAGCGCAACGACTCCATCTGTATTTTCAAGCACACGCCATCGTGGTCCTCACCGACCAGCCCCTGAGGGCGATCCTCCATCGCCCTGACACATCAGGATAATTGGCAAAATGGGTGGTGAAGCTGAGCGAGTTTGACATCCAGTACCGACTGCGACCTGCTTTGAAAGCCCAAGTCCTGGCCGACTTTATTGCGGAATGCCCGACAGCCGACCAAATGTCAGAACGTGGGAGCTCTAAGGAAGCTGCGACCTCTGAATATGACCCCGGGTCAACCTGGGTGTTACACATAGATGGTGCTTCCAATGCCCAAGGGAGCGGGGCCGGGTTCCTGCTCACCAATTTGGAGGGAGTGGTCACCGAGTACGCCATCCAATTCAACTTTAAAGATTTCAATAACCAAGCCGAGTATGAAGCGCTTCTCGCTGGCTTGAGAGTGGTGAAGGAGCTCGAAATTGACAGCCTCAGAGTCTTCTCTGACTCCTAGCTGATTGTGGGGCAAGTCAAAGGCGAATTCGAAGCGCGGGACCCGACCATGGCGAAATATTTTCAGAAGGTGAGAGATCTCATGGCACACCTCAAGTATTTCGAGATCTCCCACATTCCCAGGTCGGAGAATGCTTGGGCCGACGCACTCTCCAGCCTTCCGACGTCCGCCTATGGCACCTTGGGTCGGACATTCGTGGAGAGTCTCGAGCAACCGAGCATCGACAGAGCTGAGGAGGTGCTATGACTGGCGATCGAGCCAAGCTGGATAGATCCGATCGTTCAGTATCTGACTGACGAAACTAGCCCCGAAAATCCCGCAGAAGCCAAGCGACTCCGATGGACGGCCTCCCAATATGTAATAATGGATGGGCGACTCTACAAAAGGTCGTTCTCCCTTCCCTTGCTAAGGTGCCTGGGACTGGCGGATGCGGACTACACACTCAGAGAGGTGCATGAAGGGATCTGCGGGAGTCACTTGGAGGGCAAATCTTTGGCCTACAAAGTCCTACGACAAGATTACTACTGGTCCACCATGAAGAAAGATGCGGCTGACTTGGTTCGGAGGTGTGAGCTATGTTAAAAGTATGCCAACTTACAACACCAGCCCGCCAACCAACTGACTTTCATTATCGCCCCATGGCCCTTCGCCCAATGGAGGATCGACATACTCGGCCCTTTCCCTCCGGCATCTGGTCAAAGAAAGTTTATAGTTGTCACAATCGACTACTTCACCAAGTGGATGAAGGTTGAACCTCTGGCACAAATCATCGAGCGTAAGATGGAAGACTTTATCCAGAAGTCCATCATCTCTAGGTTCGGATTGCCGCACACCATCATCACCGACAACGGACGACAGTTCGATAACAATGATTTCAGAGAGTTCTGTACGAGATTTAATATCACGCACAAGCTGACCTCGGTCGGACATCCACAGTCCAACGGAGAAGTTGAAGTAACCAACCGGATCATTCTGTATGGGTTGAAGACTCGATTGAATGAAGCCAGAGGCCTCTGGGTCGAAGAGTTGCACTCGATCCTGTGGGCATACCGAACGACACCCCGGGTCCCGACCGGGAAATCTTCTTTCAATTTGGCCTATGGGACGGAGGCAATGATCCCACTAGAGATCGGGCTACCATTGACTAGAGTTGAGCAATACTATGAACCAGACAACTCCGAGTGTCGGAGAGCTGACTGGGACCTCCTACTGGAGCTCCGACGTGAGGCTCAACTCTGCATGGCTTCCTACCGACAAAGAGTGGCCCGATACTACAACGGTAAAGTTAGGCCAAAGTCTTTCAGACCCGGAGACCTGGTTCTAAGGAAGGCGGAAGTCTCAAAGCCTCAGGATCAAGGAAAACTATCCCCAAACTGGGAAGGACCCTACAAGATAGCAGACACCTGTAGGCCGGGCACCTACCGACTTGAAACCCTGGAAGGGATGGCCATTCTCCGGACTTGGAATGTTGACAACCTGAAATTGTATCATTAATGAATTCTGTATGTCCTTGCTCAGAATACAACTCAATTTCAAAACTCCAGAGTTTACAAAATTCAGCTCTCCACTGAGGGTCGGCCCTCGCCAAAAGTACGAGCCTCGATGCCCCGACTTGGGCCCAACATCTCGATGGGAATCTATGAATCTACGTCGAATCTACGAATCTTTGCTGAGTCTATGACTCAATCGCCAAACCTACGGCTCGATTGCCGACGACACATCGGACTCTCATGAGAACCGTTCTGTCTACACTGACGGAAGGCCAGCGTTGGCGATAAAACCTCTCTAAGTTGAAGCCGCACTCCTTCCACGATCGACTCTCGAGCAATGCGGCTGGCTAACTTGCCGACTTAGCTTCGACTAAGAAGGGCAAAATGCCAAGATGACTGCAGTTGCGCTTGTGACATGCCGACTTGGTCACGACCGATCGAAGGATATTCGACTTGTCCCCGTTTATCATGCACCGCGACGTATCCGCCCGATCAAGGTCTGGGCAACGGGTATTCAACTTGCGATATGCCGACTTGGTCACGACCGATCGAAGGATATTCGGCTTGCCTCCGTTTATCATGCATTGTGACGTACCCGCCCGACCAAGGTCTGGGCAATGAGTATTCGACTTGCGATATGCCGACTTGATCATGACCGATCGAAGGATATTCGGCTTGCCACCGTTTATCATACATCCCGACGTGCATGCCCGACCAAAGGTCGGATAACGGATATTTGACTTATCACTGTTATCCTATCCGAATACGTCGGACACTACTCGACTATCAGACTCTACGGAACGATCGTGTTAACGAGCTACGTTCGGTGATTGGCCGACACTCAGCCTAACGTACACACCCGACCAAGCTCCGGGTGGTGGACACTCGGCCTACGATCGGTATGACTCTCGACCATTGGATCCTACACTATTTGTATGATGGTCAGGATGCCGGCCTGCGATCGGGGCTTGCACTACCTTTGGCGGGGCACACGCTACTGACTACTTTGATCAGCTACGTTGGATCCTACCGAACGTCCTAACGAGGTATGTCGGAGCTACGACCTATACTCTCGGGGATGGCTCGACGAATCAAACACTTTGAACCGCACGCGGGAAAAAAATTGAAAAGTCTTTGATTTCATTTAGTTGAAGTAACTTACAAAATTGGGTCGAAGCCCGATTACAAAATTGGGATGAAGCCCGATTACAAATATCAAAGATGAAACAGAAACAAAAGAATACAAAGATAACGGAGCAGATACTTCGACTATTCATCGAAGTTGACTTCTTGCATCGGGGAGAGTTCGGAAGCAACCAGCGTGCCCGCTCGGGTCGGGGAGGGATCGGAGGTTGGAGCCACCTCACCTTCGGCAACTCATCCCGTCAGTAGTGGGTTGGCCTCCTCCTCCGCAGCTTGGTCTTCCGACCATGGAGGGACGATGCTGCTCAGGTCGAGCTCTGGATGCAGACTCTGAATCGCATCCTGGGCATCCTCGTACCCCACCCGATAGGAGGCAAAGCCGCTCTCGAGAAGCTCCTTCTGGTACTCGTCCGAGCCATGGAAGTCCTCCACCGCCCGGCTCAGTGCCTCCTTGGCCGACTCCGCCTCTGCCTTCGCTATGTCGGTGTTGGCTTGGGTGGAGGACAAGTTCTCCTCGGCCTTAGCCAGGTTCTCCAAGCTAATTTGAAGCTGTTCGTGCTCGGCCTCGAGCTCCCTGACGCACCCGTCCCACTCACGCCGCAGTCGGTGAACGGAGCGGGTCTTGCACTGGACCTACTCGCGTGCCGACTGAAGCTCGGCCTTCGAGGTGGCTAGGCCGTTAGTGAGTCAGAAAATCTCCTTCTCGAGCCTAGCCTCACGGTCGACTGACAGCTTCAGCTGGTCGACCAACGTCGCCTTCTCAGCTTCAGTGGTCTCAGCCCTATTCTTCCAGGCCACCCGGACATCGTCGAACCTCCGATACCCGGCCTCCAGCTCAGACATGTTGTAGATTAGCTACAAGTAGAAGGCCGACCGTCAGAAAAATAAAATGATAGAAAACAATAATGAAGAAGAAAGAAGAAGAAGAGGAGCTCGCCTGAATCATGGTCGGGTAAAAAGAAGAAAGCATGTCGGTCACTGGCTGACTCTTCAAGAGCTCTCGGTCGATCGGGAGAATGGTTGCCTGGCACAACCTCCTAGCCAAATTGTGGTTGGCAAGGGCCGATGCTCCTTCAGGAACATGAACGTTGGACGACATGATGCAGCCTGCCGACCTTGAGTCATCCGTCGGTGCCATCGAAGCCTTCCCCCGATCGGTCGCCCAGGCCCGAAGGTCGGAGAGAGATGGGAAGCTCAAACTCGACTGGGTTCCTCCCGAGGGTGCGACGAGAGCTGCCGCAAGTCATTCGGGCTCACGTGCTTCGGCCTGAACCTCTTTCGTGGGTGGGGGAGCTGACACTCCTTCGGCTGCCCCCTCAGCCGCTCCTTCCTTGGATGGCACCTCGGGTGGCACCGCCAGTGCCGATAGGGCGATGACCAGCTCAAAGCCCGATGTCATTCGATGTCGGGCTGCATTGCCGCCGTCGCAATGTCGGTCGGGGATGATATCTGAGGCTTCTTGGGAGGCCGCGAAGGTCCGGCCCCGGGTGCCAGTCTCTTCCTCGCCGCATGTTGCTGAATGTCGGCATCTGTCAATCTCACTCTCGACGGCATGCCTGCAATTTCAACAAAAGATTAGCACAAGTCTGAAGAATGATAAAAAAAGACAAAAAATGATCGACAGACCGAACTGTACCTAAATGGAGAACCAAACTCAGGCTGGCATCATACAGAGCTTGCTCGGTGACGAGCTCCCTCTGCTTCGGCACCGACACATCCTTCAGTCGGTGAAAGTCCTCTCGATCTCTAGCCTCCACCCGACTGTTTTCGTTCGGCTGAGTTTGAGGGTCGCCCAAGCGGGAAGGAAACCCCAAGGTAGCAAAGAAGAAGCAAAGAAAAATTGGTTCTTCCACCTGTGGATCGATGATGAAAGATCGGTAATGAATGAAAGACCCTTCCGGAGATTGAAGAACCACAACCCTTGGGCTTTCGGATGGGGTCAGAGGATGAAAAATGCCCGAAAGAGAGAGATACAGGGAAAGGTCGGCAAAAGCCGACACAACAGAGCAAAACTGATTTTCAATCGGACTGAGTTCGGCACCAGTTGCACCAGGCAAAGCCCGTAATAATCCAAGACATTTCGGATGAACTTTGGAATCGAAAAGTGAAGACCTGCCCGAAGGTCCTCAACATAAAAGGCCACCTGGCCCGGAGGTGGGTTGTTAACCCGACCCTCAGCCCAAGGAGCGAAGAGTTCGAACTGCTCCGGGATACCGTACTGCTCCTTGAGCTATTCGACGTTTGCCTCCAAAAGTGAAGAAACCTCCACCTTCGGGGTCGACCGAGAATCGTCGGTTGGGTTCCCTGACTGACTTCCTCGAGGAGAGGTTCTAGCCATAATGCTAGCCCCAAAAAGGAGAACAAAAAGAAAAATGGCAAAGGAGAAAAGATGCAAAGAGACAAGAACAGAAAAACACTTCGAGAAGAGCTCTCAAAGGAAGAGGACGGAAACAACTACCTGAAACTTGGGGACAACTCGACAGGGTCTCAGCACTAGGAATAGATTTGCAGCAAAAAATGAAGTTTTGGATGTAAGTGGCCGCATATATATAAGGCCCTTCAATGGTCGAGATGAAAGCGCGTTGAACGAGGGTTTCTCGGATGTCGACACGTGGCAGCGCTTGGGCCCTTCCTCGGTCCAACGGTTCAACGCACCTGCCCCCAGATCGAGCCACGTCACCTCCATCCACGTGAACGATTCTGGCCCAATAGCCCCCTGACATGTGGCGAAAAAACCGCATCTCGAAATTCATTAACCGACGGTGGTTCGTGTTCCCAAGGAGACGGTGGTTTGCGTTCCCAAGGAGATGGCAGTTCGCGTTCTCAAGGAGATGGCAGTTTGCATTCCCAATGCGACATCTGACATCAGATCGTTCGTTGGTATGGTCGTCAGAGTTGGAGCATGACGTGATAGAAAACTACTCCTTTAACCTGAAGCCGTCGCCCATGTGGAAACACTGGCCAATACGACATCCGACTCAAGAGTGGGGGGGGCAACTGTTGGATATACCGACTGACCCCTGTACGCCGACTTACCCTCAGATCGGTCCGACCGATGCCCGACTCTACCCATCGGACCGACGAACGACTCTGACAAAGACTGCTGACAATTGCTGCCGACAATTGCTGCCGATAATATCCGACCGAAGGTATGCCGGCCGAACAGACCCATACTGTTCCCGATCGGTCGGACGGCCGAACCCGTATCACCGACTCACTGTCGGGGGTGGCAGCCGATGTCTGACTTCCACAAGGCACCAGATTGACCGACGGTGTTCTCGAGTCATCATCCGACATCCCGACAGTCGAATACCGACATATAGTCGGCCAGCCCGCCCAAATGCCGTACAACCGCTGTGGGCAGTTGTCCTGTCAAGGACATGCGGTATGGCCACACTTATGGCCTGATTCAATGCGGCCACACTTGAGGTCCGAGACCTCAATGAAGACATGGCTATCTCGACCATGAAGAGGGGGTTAAGGGGGTCTCGGTTCACATATTTCTTGGACAAGACCCTCCCCCGAACATATGCCGAATTGCTGGAGCGCGCATACAAATACATGCGCATGGACGAAGGAGCTTCCGATTGGTGCCTGACCGAGGACACGGGCCAGAAGGAGAAGCGGAAGAAAAATTGGACTCCTGCTGAACCCAGCAGGCCTCTCACTGATAAACGGATCTCGCCCCAACGATGGAGTCCGAGATCGCCCCGACATCGGAGTCCGAGACCGACGCATCGCAGGTATGACTCCTACACCCCTCTCTCTGCTCCTCATGCGCACATCCTGATGGAGATCGAAGGGGCGGAATACCTGTGACGGCCTCCACCTTTGAAGGCAAAGGGCCTCGACCGGAGAAAATACTATCGATTCCATCGTATTGTACGTAGATGACATCCTCCTGATTGAAAATGATATTCCCATGCTGAGGTTGGTCAAAGTATGGCTGTCGAAAGAGTTTGCTATGAAAGGCCCAGGAGAAGCTTCCTATATTCTTGGTATAAAGGTCTATAGAGATAGATCCAAGAGAATGATAGGACTCTCACAGCATATATACATAGAGGAGGTGCTGAAGAGGTTCAGCATAAAAAACTCCAAGAGGAGTCTTTTGCCCCTTAGACATGGTATTCATCTCTCCAAGAAGATGTGTCCTGACACACCTGAGGAGATCCAGTGCATGAGCAAGATCTCTTATGCTTCAGCAATAGGGAGCCTAATGTATGCCATGTTATGTACATGTCCTGATATAGCACTTATCATGAGTGTCACGAGTAGATATCAAGTGAATCCGATGAAGAATACTGGATTGTTGTTAAAAAATATCCTTAAGTACTTGAGAAGGACTAAAGATTTAATGTTGATCTTTAGTGGAGGTTCAAAGCTAAAAGTTGAGGGATACATCGATTTAGACTTTATGGCTGATGTCGATGATAGAAAGTCTACATCGAGATATATCTTCTTGTGTAATGGTGGTGTGGTTAGTTGGAAGAGTTTCAAGCAGCCGATCATTGCAGATTCGATCATGGAAGTTGAGTACATCGCCGCCTCTGAAGCTGCTAAGGAAGTCTTTTGGTTCAAAAAGTTCATTGCGGAGCTGGGTGTGATGCCATCAGATGCCATTGCACTACACTGTGACAACAATGGTGCCATAGCTCTCGCTAAGGAGCCCAGATCTCACCAGAAGTCCAAACACATAGAGCGGTGGTTTCACATCATACGTGAATACCTCGAGAAGAAATTCGTCAAGGTACAGAGAGTCGACTCCGCACTGAATGTGGTGGACCCACTGACTAATCCTCTCAGCCAGCAGAAGACCAAAGCTCACCTTGAGAAGATGGGTCTTAGGTATATGACCAATTGACTTTTGGTCAAGTGGGAGTTTGTTGGATTTGTACCCTAGAAGTCAATTGTTGGCTGACACATTATGTAATTCTTGGGCCTATACTTGTACTTTTAATTTTTTTATTATCAAT
>NC_026001.2:30937542-31046932 GCF_000442705.2 Elaeis guineensis
TCTCCATGAATTAATTTTGATAATTATAAAATATTTGAGGGGGTTACTAATGATTTTGACTTGAAAAAAGATTTATTGTATTTCAGAGGCAAAATCATAATTTTATCAAGTTCTGATTCAGAAGTCTCAAGAGCAAGAACAGAAGATTTGTGATCTATTGGAGGTAATTTCATATTTTTTGGATGTATATTTTGAGAAAAAATCAAGTTTAAAGAAAAGGGTAAACCCTATGAGTCGACCCCTGTCAAAAGGAGCTGAATGGCATGCTATTTTTTGGCTGGCACGCCCAAAGGGATAATCTTAGGGGTCGACCTCTATTGTCTATGCAAGCCAAAGATACAGAACAGTCACTTTCTATTCTGTGCCACAGAGGTCGATCCTATAAGTCGACCCCTGTGCAGAGGTTGACCCTATGAGTCGACCCCTGTGACGAAAATCTCCATAACGACTAATTTTTTAGCTCATTTTGATCATATTTACTACTCATTTAATGTACTCTAACGGCTCTAATCCTACCCTCTCTAGTATCCATTGAAGATATAAAGGCACTTGAAGGAGAGAAAAAGATAAGGTTTTCAAGCATTCATTTCAGCCCTAAGCAAAAAGTCCTCTTCAAGCAAAAGAAGCTTTCATTTCAAGTTCACCAATCCCTCAAGAGCTTATTCAAGTCTTTAACAATCTTGAGAAAAATTAAAAAAGCTTCTTTCTTATTGTGTAAAGTGTATTTAAAATTTTATTTGCTTATTAAAGAAGCTAAACTTGTATTTCTTGTCATTAACTCTCATACTCTATTTTTGTCTTGTTCTTTAGTTTTGGAAGGGTTTCAAAACTTGGATAGATTGATCCGAACCTTGAATCAGATTGTATTGGATTAGTTTGTACTCGAAAAATAAGTATTCTAGCTTGAGATAGCTAGAGTCAAAGGTACCGATAATGTATTCTTGTTGAATATATTTTAGTGGATTTAAATTCTCAAGTAGGAGCTTGGAGAGTGGATGTAGGTGTAAGATTGATATCAAACCACTATAAATCTTGATTGTTTGTGGTGTGCATACTTGCTCTCTATCTAAACTTCTTTATTTTCTTATATTTTTGTATCTCATTTCTATACTTAGCTTAAATCACTTACTACACATAACTTGCTTATTATTACTTAATCCTTGTGGTTCTAAATTAACTTTAAAATTTCAAAATCTAATTCACCCTCCCTTTTGGGTTGCATAGCTGGGCAATAAGTGGTATCAGAGCTCGATGCTCTAGCCCTACTTTAATTTAATCATCAAAGAGCTAAAGATCTATGGTAACTCAAGTTGGTGCTTCACTAGCTGAGGGGCATCCACAAACCGACCTCCACTTTTCAATGGGTCAAACTATACCTATTGAAAAGCTCGGATGAAAATTTTTATTCAAGCACTTGACTATGATACGTGGAGTATCATAGTTAATGGACCACATACACCCACTACAATAATTGATGGTGTAGAATCAACTAAATCCGAAAGAGAATGGGATGAGGTTGACAAGAAAATGGCTCAACTCAATGCTAAAGCCATGAATATTTTATATTGTGCTTTAGATGCTATTGAGTTTAATTGTATTTCAACATGCATGTCGGCTAAGAAAATATGGGATAGATTAGAAGTAACACATGAAGGCACTAATCAAGTTAAGAAATCAAAAATTAACATTCTTGTGCACAAATATGAACTCTTTAAAATGGAGCATGATGAATCTATAACTGAAATATTTACTTATTTTACAGATATTATTAATGATCTAAAAAGTCTTGGTAAGTCTTATTCTAACAGCGATTTTGTGAGAAAGATTCTTAGATCTTTATCAAGGACTTAAGAGGCCAAAGTGATCGCAATCTAAGAAGTCAAAGATCTGAATATTTTACCCTTGGAGGAGCTTCAAGGACGCTAATGATACACGAGCTAAGTATGAAACAATATCAAGAAGAAGATGTCAAGAAGAAGAGGATAATCACCCTCAAATCCACTGCTCAACTTGATAAGAAATTTGATGAAATAGAAAATGAAGAACAAGATGAAGAAATAGCCCTCATTACTAGAAAGTTTAAAAGATTTTTGAAAAAAAAATAAGGGATGAGGAAGAGGCCACCTACTAAAGGGGAGCATAGCAAGGAGAAGGATAAGGAGCAACCCCTTATTTGTTATGAATGTAAGAAGTCGGGGCACTTTAGGTCCGAATGTTTACAACTTAAGAAGGGCCTCAAGAAGTACAAGAAAAAGGCTATGGTGGCTACATGGAGTGATAGTGATGAGTCAAGCTTCGAAGAAGAAGATACACATGAACAAGCCAACTTGTGTCTTATAGCATATGAAAATAAGGTAAATGTTGAAACTCCTAATGACTTTACTTTTGAAGAATTTCAAGAAGCATTTTATGATTTAGTTGATGATCTAAAGAAGTTAGGAGTAAAGAATAAAGAATTGAAATCAAAGAATCAATCTTTACTAAAAGAAAATGAGATTATTTCAAATGAAAAATTGGTCTTGACACAAGAAAATCTGAACTTGAAAAATGAGATTGCTAAGTTAAAACCTATGGTAGAAAGTTCACTCTAAGCTCAAATAAACTTTAAATGATACTTGATAATCAAAAGACTGTTTATAATAAAGCCGATCTTGGCTACAATCCTTTAAAGAAATAAAAATTTTTGAAAAATATCTTTGTGAACTCATCAAGCAACAAGTTTTCAAATATTACTTGCTTTAAATGTGGTAAAATAGGACATAAATCCTACACATGTTTCTCTAACAAATCTGAAAATTCTAATGTAAAGAAAATATGGGTTCCAAAAGGAGCCATTGTGACTAACTGAAAAGAATCCAAGAAAACTTGGGTACCTAAAGTCAAAACTTGATTTTTGTATGTAGGTGTATCTTACATCCCAAGGAACAAATCGAAAATGGTATCTTGATAGCGGGTGTTCAAGATACATGATCGGTGATGAATCTCAATTCATCATGCTTGATGTAAAAGATAGAGGGATAGTCACCTTTGGAGATAATAGCAAAGAAAAGATCATCGGTATAGGTAACATTGGTATCACTCCCTTCAAGTATATTGAAAATATTTTATTAGTGGATGGGTAAAAATATAATCTATTAAGTATTAGTCAATTTTGTGATAAAAGGTACAAAATTATTTTTGAATCTTTATTATGCATAGTAACTAGTCCCAATGATGAAGGTATTAAATTTATTGGGTATAGACATGGTAATGTTTATATGGTAGATTTGAATGATCTTTTCAAGATAAACATGCAATGCCTAGTAGCCTTGAATATCAAAATTAATGAGACTAGTTGGCTTTGGCACCATAGGCTTGCACATATTAGCATGCATTCACTTTCAAAACTTATTAAAAAGAAATTAGTTACTGATTTATCTAAATTAAATTTTGAAAAGGATAGAATTTGTGATGCATGCCAACTAGGTAAACAAACAAAAGTCTCACTCAAATCTAAAAATATTGTTTCAACTTTTAGGTCATTAGAATTATTGCATATGGATTTATTTGGACCTACTAGAACTACTAGTTTAGGTGGAAAATGATATGACTTTGTAATTATTGATGATTTCTCTTATTTTACATGGATTTTCTTTTTGGCACATAAGGATGAAACTTTTTATGTGTTCTCAAAATTTTATCGAAGAGTTACTAATAAAAAAGATTTTTCAATTCAAAATATTCGAAGTGATCATAGAACCGAATTTGAAAATTAAGATTTTGAAAAGTTTTGTGATGAAAAAGGTATTGACCATAATTTTTCAGCACCTAGGACACCCCAACAAAATTGGATAGTAGAAAGAAAAAATAGAACCCTTGAAGAAATGACCCGTACCATGTTATGTGAAAGCAACCTCCCAAGATACTTTTGGGCGGAAGCAATTAACATGGCATGTTATATTTTAAATCGTGCTTTAATTAGACCAATTCTAAAGAAAATACCCTATGAGCTTTGGAAAGGAAGAAAACCAAACATTGCATTTTTTCATATTTTTGGTTGTCGATGTTTTGTTTTGAACAATGGTAAAGAGAGATTAGGAAAGTTTGATGCAAAATTCGATGAAGCTATTTTTTTGGTTACTCCTCTTCTAGCAAAGCTTTTAGAGTTTTCAACAAAAAAACTTTAGTAGTAGAGGAATCAATACATGTTGTTTTTGATGAAACTAATGATCTTCCTTCAAGGAAGAGTGAAGGTATTGATGATACAGATCTTCTTATAGAAAGGATAAAGGAGCTCACCCTAAAAGACTCAATAATTCAAAATGAAGAAGAACATTAAAACAAAAAAGAGGATGAAGGTGAAGAACAACAAGAACAACCTCAAGGTAAAATGATCTACCCAAAAATGGAGGTATGATCATAATCACCCCAAAGAATTGATCATTGATGATCCACACATGGAGTAAGAACTCGTTCTTCACTTAGAGATACATACAATCATTTTGCATTTGTTTCTCATTTTGAACCTAAAATCATAGATGAAGCTGAAAAAGATTATAATTGGATAAATACAATGCAAGAGGAACTTAATCAATTCGAAAGAAATAATGTATGGACTTTAATATCAAGACCTAAAAATTATTCAGTAATTGACACAAAATGGGTATATAGGAATAAATTGGATGAACATGGAAATGTAATTAAGAATAAAGCAAAATTAGTTGCAAAGGGCTATAATCAAGAAGAGGGAATTGATTTTGATGAGATATTTGCACCTGTTGCTAGATTAGAAGCAATTAGGTTTTTCTTGCATATGCATGCTTTATGAATTTTAAGTTATTCCAAATGGATGTCAAAAGTACTTTTCTAAATGGTTATATTGCTGAAGAAGTATATGTAGAACAATCCTCCGATTTTGAAAATCATGCTTTTCCTAATCATATTTTTAAATTAAACAAAGTATTATATGGTTTAAAACAAGCACCTAAGGCTTGGTATGAAAGGTTAAGTAAATTCTTGCTTAATAATAATTTTTTAAGAGGAAATGTAGATACAACCCTTTTCATCAAAAGAAATCATGATGATATCTTAGTTATACAAATATACGTTGATGACATTATATTTGGATCTATAAATAAAATTCTTTGTCAAGATTTTGCTAAGCCCATGTAGGGAGAGTTCGAGATAAGCATGATGGGAGAACTTACATTCTTTTTTAGACTCCAAATCCAATAAACAAAGGAAGGGATCTCCATCACCCAAAGCAAGTACACAAGAGAATTACTCAAAAGATTTGGAATGGATGGCTCCAAAGCAATTGGTATCCCCATGAGCCCATCATATAAGCTTGACAAGGATGAAGGAGGTAAAAATATAGACTCAAAACTTTATAGAGGTATGATTGGTTCCTTATTATATTTAACTGCTAGTAGACCAGATATTATGTTTAGTGTTTGTCTTTGTGCTCGCTTTCAATCAAATCCAAAAGAATCATATTTAAATATAGTTAAAAAAATTCTTAAATATTTAAAAAGTATACAAACTCTAGGATTATGGTATTCTAAGAACTCATCAATTGACTTAATAGGTATTTAGATATCAATTTTGCTGGATGTAGATTAGATAGAAAAAGTACTAGTGGAACTTATCAATTTTTAGGAGTTAACTTAATCTCTTGGTTTAGCAAGAAGCAAAATTCGATAGCACTGTCTACGATCGAGGCCGAATATATTGCAGTCGGAAGTTACTATGCTCAAGTCTTGTGGATTAAGCAACAACTTGAGGACTTTGACATCAAACTCAATGAAACTCTCATAAGATGTGATAACACTAGTGCTATTAATCTAACTAAAAATCTAATTCAGCACTCTAGATCAAAGCACATTGAAATGAGACATCATTTCATAAGAGAACATGTCCAAAACTATGATATAATTCTTGATTATGTATGTACTGAAAAATAATTGGCTGACATCTTTACCAAGACCTTAAGTGAAGATAAATTTTATAAAATTAGGAGAGAACTAGGAATCCTTGATCCATCAGCTTAAGTATCTTTCTGATTCCAAGTTCTTTTTGCTAAAAGTTTATTGAACCAAATTTTGAGCTTAATTCTCATCTCTCCTTTCTTAAAAGCTCAAAACTATCCTTCATATGATCAATCTCTTAAATAGACCCCTTCTCTCAAGTTTCAAATTTTTTTGAAATTTTTTTATTATTTTTTTGAATTTTTCTAGCTATGAGTCGACCCATAGGGTCGATCCTAGGATAAACTTGTAATTTTCATTAAAACTTATCGGGTGCTCTATTTTATTGAAAAATCTCCTTTCGTAAAGAAGCCGACACTTTGCCTTTCGCCTTCCTCATCCCATCGAACAAAAATCTCCTCCCTCTCCACTCTCTCAACCGTAAAAATATCTTAAAATCCCTCTTCCCACCGGGTTTTTCCCTTCAAATCATCCTTTTAAGAACTAAATCCCTCTTCCTTTTCTTTTTTATTTGGGCGGATCAAGCTAACCCTAGCTTCAAACCCTCTTCTCCAAATCAGTGGTCCATCTCCCTAAAAATTCTTGTTTTTTCTCTAAAATTCTTTTCACTCTATCTCTTATTAGGTCTTCTAAGCTGTTTGCAAGTCTCTCTTGTCCGAAATGGCTCTCAAATTGAAGCTACCACAGAGAAGAAAGTCTATTCATGGGTTAGAGAAGGATGTGCACAGAAAAAGAATGGCAGTCGAGCCCTCTCCTGCTCCAACCTCAGTTCCAGATCCTACTCCAGCTTCTTCACAGTCTCCACTCAGTCCAAGCAAGATACCTCTCTTCAATCGAAAAGTAGAATCTAAGAAGAACATAGATTTTAAGTTTTTTAAAAAAGAAGGGTTCTCAATTGGATCAAAAATTAAAAGTCAAGGATGGGAGTTTTACTGTCTATTGAAGGAAAATACTTATGTTGATTTGGTCAGAGAATTCTATCTGAATTTAAGTTACTACAATAGAATAGTCAAGTCTTCAGTAAAAGTTGTTAACATTATTCTTGATCCATTGCATTTGGGACAAATCTTGCATTTGCCTTGTGAAGGTTATACTCATATGGAGCTCCCAATCAAAGAAGAGGGACTAAGTGTTATTTTAGGGAGAGCATTTACTGGAAACTTAAATAAATTAGAAGCAAGGATACTTTCTGTAGAGATGAGACTTTTGCATCACATGGTGATCAAACTTTTTGTCCCTAGAAGTGGCAGGAATGACCTCTTATCTGATAGGGATATATGCATCATGTACCATGTGATCACTGAGCCCCCCTTGAACCTTCCTACTCTGATGATTGAGGCCATGAGGGAGACCCTAAATAGGTCTAAGGCTCACTTGCCTTATGGTATGGCACTCATCCTAGTCTTTAAGAGGTTCGGAGTCTATTTTGAGGGGGAGGCAGTCATCAGATTATCACATTCTGACACCATCAACCACCACACACTCCATCGCATGGGCTTTACAAAGACTGATGGCGGTTGGTCGAAGGGTGTTGAGGAGAGAGCAGAGGAGAGAGTAGAGGAGGAGGGACCGTCTTCACCTCTTCGTGATCACAGAGCATCTCCTGATATTCAATTCGTGTCTGATCATGAGGCTGGTCCCTCAGAGTCAGTGAGGAGGGATGCTTCTGTACCATAGTCAGGGAGCAGAGTAGATCTTTCAGAGATCAGATTTGCAGATGATCAGATTGAGTTGATGTCCCAATGTGTTGCTTCCATTTTATCCCAGCAGTTTGCCACCTCAGATTTTACTCAGAGGATGACATCTCAGACTGTTTCAGACCAGACCTTGATCCCTCATATCTCTACTGTCTTTCAGATGCTTACAGCTTAGTCTGCACATATTGAGGAGCTTGAGGGATATATTCTGAGACTGACGGGTAGAGTTTTGGATTTGCAGAGGCAGGTATTAGCCTTAGCCCATCTCCAACCACAAGAGAATATCATGGAGGTCTCCGACCTATCTGCAGAGGCAGCTAGGCTTTGAAGCATTTTGCAGAGTGGCTTTGATTTTTAAGGAGAGAGATCAGGGGCTCCAGTGAGACTGTCTCTACTCAGATTGGTACCCTGATGCAGTCTTTGTCGAGAGCTTTGGAACAATTAGACACCATCAGACTTTCTCTTCTAGCACAGTCCATAGCTTCCCAAGCTCCAGGACCTTCTCGCCCTTCTGCTCGTGCCGGTACTTCTACCCGTGGTCGAGGCAGACGTGGTTGAGGACATGTCCGTGGCTTTGATCCTAAGACTCCTTATCATATCTCTGATTCTAATGCCTCTAGCTATGATATTTATTAAATCTAGCATAGTTAGTCTTTTATGTCTAGGATCTAGCTTATGGCTTTTGTATTTGTTGGCTGATTGACTCATGGAAAGTTGTATTTTTTGTTACCTATGACTTTTGTATGGCCTATATATTTTGACTTGACTCTTATGTATTGTGACACTTAAGTATTCAGTCATATTTTGGATACATATATATATGCTTTTAACTTCTATGAATGTCATTTGGATTGATTTTTATGAATGGCATCAATTGAAATATCTTAATTATGTGATATGAAAAATACCTCATATATGTGCTATGAAATATTATGAATGGCAATATCTTCTATATGAGCAAATTGAAATATCCTTTATGATTGCTATAGTGAGAGGAAGTCTTTTTTATTTTTCTTTAAAAATCTCTTAAGATTTTAATTGATGTTGTCAAAAAGGGAGAGTAGAGAAATAAAATCAGACAATAAGCAAAATTATCAAAGAAAATTGTCAAAGAAAATCGGATAATAAGCAAAATTGTCAAAGAAAATAATCTTATAAGCAATTTTAAAACTAATGTTCAAACTACTCATGATGCATTTTATTCAATAATTGGCTAAAATATTTAAGTGATGCATCTTCATAAATTTAAAATTCTTAATCAATACTTTATATATGTTATATTTTACTTTTGCTCAAGTATTTTGTATTTCAGGGACAAATCATAATTTTATCAAGTTCTGATTCGAAAGCCTCAAGAGCAAGAACAAAAGATTTATGATCTATTGAAGGTAATTTCATATTTTTTGAATGTATATTTTGAGAAAAAATCAAGTTTAAAGAAAAGTGTAGACCCTATGAGTCGATCTCTGTCAAAAGAAGCTGAATGGCACGCTATTTTTTGGCTGGCACACCCAAAGGGGATGACCCTATGGGTCGACTTCTATTGTCTGTGCAAGTCAAAGATACAAAATAGTCACTTTCTGTTCTACGCCACAGAGATCGACCCTATGAGTCGACCCCTGTGCAGAAGTCAACCCTATGAGTCGACCCCTGTGATGGAAAATCTCCGTAACAACTAGTTTTTCAGCTCATTTTGGCCATATTTAATGCTCATTTAATGCACTCCAACGGCTTTAATCCTGTCCAGATCTCTCTCTAGCATCCATTGAAGATATAAAGGCATTTGAAGGAGAAAAAAAGATAAGATTTTCAAGCATTTATTTCAGCCCTAAGAAAAAAGCCCTCTTCAAGCAAAAGAAGCTTTCATTTCAAGTTCACCAACTCCTCAAGAGCTCATTCAAGTCTTCAACAATCTTGAGAAAAATCAAAAAAGCTTCTTCCTTGTTGTGTAAAGTGTATTTAAAGTTTTATTTGCTCATTAAAGGAGCTAAACTTATATTTCTTGTCATTAACTCTCATACTCTATTTTTGTCTTGTTCTGTAGTTTTGGAAGGATTTCAAAATTTGGATAGGTTGATCCGAACCTTGAATCGGATTATATTGGGTTGGCTTGTACCCGAGAAATAAGTGTTCTAGCTTGGGATAGCTAGAGTCAGAGGTACCGACGTTGTATTCTTGTTGAATACGTTTTAGTGGATTTAAATTCTCAAGTAGGAGCTTGGAGAGTGGATGTAGGTACAAGGTTGGCACCGAACCACTATAAATCTTGATTGTTTGTAGTGTGCATACTTGCTCTCTATCTAAACTTTTTTATTTTCTTACATTCTTGCATCTCATTTCTACACTTAGCTTAAATCACTTACTACACATAACTTGCTTATTATTATTTAATCCTTGTGGTTCTAAATTAATTTTAAAATTTTAAAAATTCAATTCACTCCACCCCTCTTGGGTTGCATAGCTGGGCAACATATACAAGACTAGATATGGCATACTCACTAAGGATAGTGAGTAAATACCAGTCTGATCCAGAAAAAAATCATTGAAAAATTGTGAAGACCATCCTTAAGTATTTAAGAAATACTAAGGACCAGTGGCTTGTCTATAGTGAAACTAACTTGAAACTAGTGGGGTTCACCGACTCCAGCTTTCAGTTAGATCATGATGATAGCAAGAGAATGTCAGAATATATTTTTATCCTGAATGGTGGAGCAATCTGTTGGAAAAGTCCCAAGCAGCATACCATGGCAGATTCTGTTTGCGAGGTAGAATATATTGCAACATCTGATGCTGTGAAGGAAGCTATGTGGTTACAAAAATTTATTAGTGAGCTCGGAGTGGCACCCTCCATTGATGGCCCTATCCTGTTATACTGCGACAGCACTAGAGCCATTGCTCAAGCCAAGAAGCTGGAGTCCCATCAGCGCACTAAGCATATTCTACGCTGCTACCACCTTATTCAAGAGATCATAGATTGAGGTGAGTCGACCTTCAAAAGATCGATGGAAAGAAGAACCTGGCTGATCTATTTATTAAAGCTCTCGAAATCAAGGAGTTTGATGATCATAAGTCGAAGATGAGTATACGATACTGTACTAATTAACTTTAGTCCAATTTGTAAATTGTATATAAATTTTTATTAATAAAAATTATTTGACTTTTTGATCACACTTTATCCATCTTCTTTGAACTCCTGTATTATGATGAAGTCCTTAAGACTATATTTAATCGATAAAAGAGGATTTATCGTTTAGTCCGTAAAACTATTGGGAATTATATCCTAAAGTCAATCATTTGACGATTGTGCTGATTATAAATATATATAAATTGATAGATAATAAAAATTATTTGATATTTTTCATCACAAGATTACATCTTCTAACGAACTCTTATGTTGTGATGAAGTCCTTAGGACTACTTTGATCGATAAAGAAGTATTTATTTGTAGTCTTTAAACTGGTTCGCGACCAAACGATACACTATTACTAGGACAATAACGATATCAAGTGTAGGTCATTGTATGCCATATGCATTGGTTGTCTTCATAATCAAATGGTGTAAAGACACTGGTATGGCATGCAAGTGAGATGTAGGAGTACATCGTCACTGAACGTGACCAACTGTTAAGCACTCTGCTGTCAAGAGTAGCTCACGAAGGGTATGGATATAAATGTTCCTCCAACCTAAGATCACCATGGTGACTTACAAGCAACTCACTGTACTTTAGTACTAGACTAACTAAGTTTTTAATTTAGTGATGGAAGGTTTCTAAGTTCAGTCAAGTACTTGTCAAGTCAGTGCATGAGTCAAGATGTGATTGACCCCTCTAAATTAGTAGGAGATATACATCAGTGTATTTCAATTTAGCAAAATCTGGATCTAGATAATCCATGTGATGAATTTGAAAAAGATTAAAATATAATATGGATGACTTATCTAGGATTGACAGTTAAATCTTAGGTCGTCTTCGAGCATTAGGATCAAAGGGATGAATTATACGGTAACCATACGCCAATAGGTTCTTGAATGTTACTTTGCCATCATTCGACCTATCCGGACGTCGGGTCATTATTGCTAGATGGTTACATCGATTTGTTCAGAAAGGTATTCCTGTGCTACCGACTTAGGTTCGAACATATGAGGTCACACTCAAAAGAAGTTTCTGACTGATCATGCGGCTGATCAACGATTGAGAATCGTTCAAGGACTTAATCATCAATTCGATTGATGATTAACCTTATGCAAAAGTTATAATAAATTAATTCATCAAGTATTAGTGAATTAATAAAAGATTAAGTAATAATTAAATTATTGATTAGCTTAATTTGATTGAGCAAAGAGGATTAAATAAAATTTAATTGAATTAGATTTAATTAGGTTTGATCCGATTAGGTTATGAGATGACCTAATCGCTAAGGGAGAATTATCTCTGATTTGATTAGGACTTTGGTTCAATCAATTTTTAATTTGATTAGAATTTGATTAAAAATTTATAAACCTAATTAGATTGAGTTTTATATATTTTATTTGGGCTAAACCAGATGTGATTTGATTTGGATTCAAATAAGAAAATTAAGAGTCCTTATTGGAATAGGACTCTTCTCCCTGTGCCAACCCAGTTTGCATGCCATATATCTCTATGCAAA
The DNA here is from genome assembly GCF_000442705.2 of Elaeis guineensis. Classification (NCBI taxonomy): domain Eukaryota; kingdom Viridiplantae; phylum Streptophyta; class Magnoliopsida; order Arecales; family Arecaceae; genus Elaeis; species Elaeis guineensis. The sequence continues at coordinate 30,949,852 of NC_026001.2, forward strand.
AAATTATTTTGTATGAGATTTTTTTACACTAAAGAGTTATTTCCTTTCTCTATCTAACATCCAAATCTAATTTGGTTTTGATAAAATAAAGATTATTGTTGGGTATAAAAATATCCACAGTCGAAATCCTCAGCATAATCGATTGCAGGAAGACTTCACCCGGACTCCTACGGGAGCCGGGCTTCATCCTCGACACCAACAGATGAAGACAGACTTCATCCGGACTCCTACGGGAGCCGGACTCCACTGACAACACCAACAGCAGGAAGACTCCGCCCGGACTCCTACGGCAGCCGGGCTCCGTCCTCAACTTCGACCGCTGGTAAGCACTGTCCGGACCCCCACGGGAGCTGGACTTCGCATTTAACCTTGATTGCAGGAAGACTTCACCCGGACTCCTACAGGAGCCGGGCTTCGTCATCAGCCCCAAACTTCGGTCGATGGATACGCATCCCCTGGCTGTATCAACGGCCATAATTCTGCTCCACTCATTGCGACAGACCCTACGCGACCCCATTATCCTCTGGCAGGCTGTATCAACGGCCATAATTCTGCTCCACTCATTGCGGCAGACCCTACGTGACCCCATTATCCTCTGGCAGGCTGTATCAACGGCCATAATTCTGCTCCACTCATTGCGGCAGACCCCGCACGGCCCCATTACTGCCTGACAGGCCACGACAAATGGCCCCGAATCCTGCTCCACCTCCTGCGACGGCTATCGCGCGATTCTCCCATCTGCTGGCAAAGCGCGACAGCAAACGCCGCCCCACTTCCCGTGGCAGGTCCCACATGGCACGCTCCAGCAATGGCCACGAGTCCACTCCACTACTCTTCGCCGCATATTCCGCCTGACCCTGGGCAGCCCACTACGATGCGGTTACAAACGTCACCATCAGTCCGTTACCTCCTCCGCCTATAAAAGGGAGGACTCAGATACGTTATTCTATAAGCTCATTTCTTATCTCAAAACTCTACAAAATTCTCCATTCGAGCGCTCCATTCTTGTTGAGGCAGAGAACTGACTTGAGCGTCGGAGGGTCTTGCCGGAGTAACCCCACCTCCGGTTTAGACTTCCTTTGCAGGTCCCGGCGGCGACCGCGACTTCCCCTACTCCAGCTCATCCGGCGCCAGCGGATTTTTGCACCAACAGGATTGGCGCTAGAGGAAGGGGCTGTGTCTTTGCAGTACCCTTGTTCTTAAAGGAGCGTTCAACGGAGCCACCCCGATCATCTCCTCTGGCATCCTCTCCTTGTCCCCTCCCCGCGGGATCCATACTTGATGCCTCCGTGCAAAACATCCACACGACAGTCCATGGCCTCCGCAGCCAGATCTCAGGCTCCGGCCTCCCCTCCTGTTTCTCAACCTCCTCCTCCGACGACGACGGCAGTCGACGCGGAGCAGTTTGACTTGCTGGCGTAGCAGGTCAAAGGTCTCGTTGAAGCTGTGCAAGCGATGCAGCAGCAGCAGCTGCAGGCGTCGGCATACCCGGAAAGGGCGTCGCCGGAATGTCAGAACCCGACGGCAGGACGGGCCACCTGGACCAACCGCCCCATCCTTCCTGGGAAAATGGACCCAAGGGTGGAGAGCCCTCGATCGGATCACGACTCCACTCCGGGGAGATCCCTGCCCCCGTTCCGCCAGAGGACCCTCGAGACTCAAAGTCGAGAGGATTTCCAGGACCGTAGGCTCCAGGAGATGAACCGGCGGATTGAAGAACTCCGTCATGCACCCTCCGCCTATGGTGAGGATATTTGCACTGACCCTCCCTTCTCCCAGATAATAATGCAGGAGCCGATCCCACCGAACTTCAAGCTTCCCCAGTTTGAAAGCTACGACGGGACTTCGAACCCGGTGGATCATTTGGAGGCCTTCCGGACGATGATGCTGCTTCATGGTGCTCCTGACGCCATCCTGTGCCGTGCTTTCCCGTCTACTTTGAAGGGAGCGGCGAGAAACTGGTACTCGGCTTTGAAACCGGGTACCATCTTTTCCTTCGATCAAATGAGCCACCAATTCGTGGCCCATTTTGTCAGCAGCCGGCGCCCCCGAAAAGGTTCGGAGTCCCTCATCAACATCAAGCAGAGGGAGGGGGAGTCCATACGGGCTTATATCAACCGCTTCAACGTCGCGGCATTGGAAGTCCGGAATTTGGACCAATCGGTGGCCATGGCCGCCCTAAAGGGTGGCCTCCAGAAGAATGACCTGCTGTTCTCCCTGGAGAAAAAGTATCCCAGGGACTTTGTCGATTTGCTAGCTCGGGCTGAGGGATACGCTCGAGCGGAAGAGGCCTTCAGGATGAAGGACGAGGAGACGGCGAGGGAGCGGCAGGCGGGAGATTCGAGTAAACCCGCCACCGAGAAAAAGCCAAAAGAAGCCCGGCTGCACTCTCGATCTCCTCCCGGGTGCAAGCACGCCCATACTCCACCTGGAGCACGCAGGCCAAGAAGCCCGGAATGCGGGGTTCGATGGGGTTCCCCACCAGGAAGATTCCGCAACTATGCCCCCCTCAACGCCTCGAAAGCCCAAGTACTAATGGAGGTGAGGGAGCAGCTCCCTAGGCCAGAGAGGATGCGCACACACCCCGGGAAGCGCAACCCCAACAAATTTTGCCTCTACCACCGCGACCACGGCCGCGACACAGAAGAATGCATCCAGCTTCAGGATGAGATCGAGGAGCTCATTCAGCGAGGTCGGCTCGACAGATTCATCCACCGTAGGCCAGAGGGTAGAGGAGACCGGCCAAGGGCCCTTCCACAGCCGGAACCACCAAGAAGGGAGGATCAACCCGGAGACCGTCCTCCCATCGGGACTATCGACTCAATCGCCGGAGGGCCTCAAGGAGGAGCAGGCTACCTGCGACCGTGAGGCTCGGAACACCTGTAAATGTGCCACTTACACTTTGAATCTACGTTTTTTTTTACTTAACGTACTCTTCCCACCTGGCGTGGATTTAGTATGATTGGATGTGACCCCTTCGAAAACGAAGTTATGTCAGGAACAGGAGGAGAACCTCGTCCTGGCAAGGTCAAAGTCAAAGGCCCGGTTCTTTTAGACCGGATGGGGGGAGAGGCCTTACAACGCCCTAATGTGCCCCCACAGCCCTGTTAGGGACAGGAGGAGAACCTCGCCCTAACTTGAGCAAAGTCAAAGGCCCGATTTATTTAGACCGGATGGGGGGAGAGGCCTTACAACGCCCTAATGTGCCCCCACAGCCCTGTTAGGGACAGGAGGAGAACCTCGCCCTAACTTGAGCAAAGTCAAAGGCCCGGTTCTTTTAGACCGGATGGGGGGAGAGGCCTTACAACGCCCTAATGTGCCCCCACAGCCCTGTTAGGGACAGGAGGAAAACCTCGCCCTAACTTGAGCAAAGTCAAAGGCCCGGTTCTTTTAGACCGGATGGGGGGAGAGGCCTTACAACGCCCTAATGTGCCCCCACAGCCCTGTTAGGGATAGGAGGAAAACCTCACCCTAACTTGAGCAAAGTCAGAGGCCCGGTTCTTTTAGACCGGATGGGGGAGAGGCCTTACAGTGCCCTAACGCGCCCCCACGAGCCAGGCTGGTAACGAAAGGAGAACCTCACGCCGGCTCAAGCAAAAAGGAAGACTTCACCCGGACTCCTACGGGAGCCGGGTTCCTACGTGAAGAAAGACTTCACCCGGACTCCTACAGGAGCCGGGTTCCGCCGCCAAGGAAGACTTCACCCGGACTCCTACGGGAGCCGGGTTCTGCCGCCAAGGAAGACTTCACCCGGACTCCTACGGGAGTCGGGTTCTGCCGCCAAGAAAGACTTCACCCGGCCTCCTACGGGAGCCGGGTTCCGCCGCCAAGAAAGACTTCACCCGGCCTCCTACGGGAGCCGGGTTCCGCCGCCAAGAAAGACTTCACCCGGCCTCCTACGGGAGCCGAGTTCCGCCGCCAAGGAAGACTTCACCCGGACTCCTACGGGAGCCGGGTTCCGCCGCCCAGAAAGACTTCACCCGGACTCCTACGGGAGCCGGGTTTCGCCGCCAAGGAAGACTTCACCCGAACTCCTACGGGAGTCGGGTTTCGCCGCCAAGGAAGACTTCACCCGGACTCCTACGGGAGCCGAGTTCCACCGCCAAGGAAGACTTCACCCGGACTCCTACGGGAGCCAGGTTCCGCCGCCAAGAAAGACTTCACCCGACCTCCTACGGGAGCTGGGTTCCGCCGCCAAGAAAGACTTCACCCGGACTCCTACGGGAGCCGGGTTCCACCGCCAAGAAAGACTTCACCCGGACTCCTACGGGAGTCGGGTTCCGCCGCCAAGGAAGACTTCACCCGGACTCCTACGGGAGCCGGGTTCCGCCGCCAAGGAAGACTTCACCCAGACTCCTACGGGAGCCGGGTTCCACCACCAAGAAAGACTTCACCCGGCCTCCTACGGGAGCCGGGTTCCGCCGCCAAGAAAGACTTCACCCGGACTCCTACGGGAGCCGGGTTTCGCCGCCAAGGAAGACTTCACCCGGACTCCTACGGGAGCCGGGTTCCGCCGCCAAGGAAGACTTCACCCAGACTCCTACGGGAGCCGGGTTCCACCGCCAAGGAAGACTTCACCCGGACTCCTACGGGAGCCGGGTTCCGCCGCCAAGGAAGACTTCACCCGGACTCCTACGGGAGCCGGGTTCCGCCGCCAAGGAAGACTTCACCCGGACTCCTACGGGAGCCGGGTTCCGCCGCCAAGAAAGACTTCACCCGGACTCCTACGGGAGCCGGGTTCCGCCGCCAAGGAAGATTCCATCCGGACTCCTACGGGAGCCGAATTCCGCCTACAAAGAAGACCTGGCCCGGACTCCTACGGAAGCCGGGCTCCATCCACAACTTCTGCAACAAGGGTTGATGGCGACGAAACTCGACCGTCTAATAAGACCGGATGAAAGGAAAAAGCCCCCCCCCCCCGACGATGCCTACATCAAACAAGACAGATTCAGCAGACAACAATATTAGTGCGGCGTGCGGACAAGGTAACGCGAAACGCTTTTTTCATTTCATCTCTGACATACGCACTACAGGGCCAGGACGGCCAAGGAAAGAAGGACAAAACGACAAAAAGAAAATAACTACATGATAAGACAGAAAGACAAAAGAGCTCTAAGGAGGTTTTGCTCCCTCCGACCTGGGGTTATCTACTCCATCCCTCAACCAGGACTGCCTCAGATTCTCTATGTTTTGTTCTAGCTCTTCCTTCTTCTGCAGCACGTCCTCGAGCGCTCGACGAAGTTGCCGACTCTCAGCTTTCGCCTCCCGATGCCTCTTCCTCAAAACTTCGGACTCCGCCTCTGCGTCCGCGATGGCCCGCCGCTCGAGTGCCAGCTGGATCTTCACTTGTTGCAGCTCGGCTGTCTTCTCTCCGAGGGAGGCAGAAATCCCCTCAACAGTGCCCCTCAGGGCTTGGAGCTCTTCAGAATCCCGGGCGGGCATAAGTGGCACCCTGTCAACCAGCTACCTCTGGAGTCGGACAACTTCGTCGGCCGCCCTTCGGAATCTCCCCTTGTAGTCTTCCACCTGTTTGCGCCAGCTAGCCTGCTGCACGTCGTGGCTCACCTCGGCGTCCTGAAGCTGCTTTTGAAGGTCGGAGACCCTCTGCGACCACTTCTGCTCATCATCAACCCGGGCCAAGAGCCGGGATGAGTTTCCTTCCAGCTGGCCGATCTTCCTCTTTGCAGCGGACAGTTCCACCTTAAGGGCGCTGATCCTGGCTTCTTGAGCCCAAGTTCGGTCGCTGGCGCTCTTCTTACATTCCTCGAGCTCCTTTGTGAAGTTTGCCTTCCTCCGACTGTAATCCATGATTGCCTTCACTTGGAGACTCCTAAAGTGGGCGGCCTCAGCGGCGGCTTCAGAATGGCATTCTCTCGACTCGCGGAGCTCGCCCTCCGACTTCTTCAACTTCTTCGTCAGATGGAGGACCTCCTTTTTCAGCCGCTGGATAGTTGACTTCAGCGGGACCCCCAGGGGCAAAGGGAGTGCTTCAGCAGGGCACTGCCGTTGGAAGGTGCAAGCATTAGAAATCAACTCATTGCAAGAAGAAAAGCAGAAGGAAGGAGGAGGGGAGGGAAAAGCCATCCACAACAAGAAATTCGACTTTATTGATTGAATAATTTTGAAGACAAACAGAAAGGAAATATGACGATAAAATAAGGGCACAAGGTCGGAGGTCTCAGACCTCAGGGGCAGGAGGTGGAGAACTTGGCGCGGGGGGTGCGACTGCGGTGGCGGCAGACGAAGGGCCGGCCTCATCTTCAGATTCCTCAAGAAAGCCGAGATCGAGGTCGGGGTATCTGCTGGCCACCTTCTCTTGGCAGAGCTCGAACCCCTTAGTGAACGCCTCCTGGCCGAACTGGACGTTCAGTTCCCTCATCTCTGTAGAGGCCTTGAACTCCTCCACCGCAAGGGCCCTAGCCTCCGAGACCAGAACCGGAGTTTGCTCGGCCAAATGGGCGATCTCGGCCTCCGCCTTCCTCGCCGACTCCTCCAAGATTCGTCTCTCCTCCTCTCGGGCTTGTCCTTCCTCTTCCCAGACTTATCTCTCTCTCTCCAGAGCCTCCTGGAGGGCGGCTACTTCGGCCGTCTTCGCTTGGAGGTGAGCAACCTCGGCCTGGCAGCGTTCCTCCGCTTGAAGGAGGTCCCTTCTCATGCGGCTCGTCGCCTCGACATAGGCGAAGAGCTGGTGCCCAATCTGCAAGGACGAATAGGAATTCACAACAAAGACTGAATGACCATGCAAATAAACATCCGCTTACCTCGAGGAAGGACCCCAAAGAGTCCCAGGCCCGTTGCTCAGGATCGACGCGGTCGATCCTCTCCACGACGTCGGATAGGATGCAGCCGTCGAGCAGCCGCCTGATCAAGTCCTTGTCGTTGAAGGGGTTCTCCGATCCCCCCTCGGAGCAGATGGACTCGTCTGCAACAGCTCGGTGGCTGCTTGCCCTGCGAGCCACCGATTTCCTCCTCCTCCCCGCGGTGGGTGCCTCCGTGGGGCGAACCCCCGGAGCGGGGGCCCCAGTCGGTGGGCTCCTCGAAGAAGCCCGGGGAGCCGCTGGCTCGGCATCTGAAGGAATGTCGATGGCCGGGGCCGCCTGGACGGGCGCGGCCAAGCTCGTCTCTTCCGCCCTGGCCCTCTTCGCCAATCCAGGGACCGCCGCGCCCTTTCTCTTCTGAGCTCTCATGCCCTTCGCAAGCATCCGCGTCGCTTTGGCGTCCATTGCTAAAAAAAAAAAAAAAAATATGTGATGAAATGATGAGAAAAGGAAAAGGATAAGGAAGAGGGAAAAGGGGAAAAAGAAGCAACACCAAAAAAAAAAAAAAAAAAAAAAAGAGAGAGAAAGAAGGAAAAGAAGGAGAGTGGAGAAGAAGAAGAGGAAAACAAGAAAAGAAAAGATAAGTACTTGCTGGATCCTGAGGGCTCAGGCCGATGTTGAAAAGAAGCTGCTCCCTCAGAAGATTAGGAAGAGAAGGAGCGGGACAAGTTAGGAGCTTCTGGGCGGCCTGGAGGTCGTCCTCCCCCAGACTGGGAGCCCGACGGACGGGATCCCTCAGAGAACCCCAAGGGGTAGGCCCAGCTCCAAGGTCGGGCAGTGGACGAAGAGGAATTTCCCCTTCCAATTATGAATCGAAGAAGGGGCGCCCTTCAGCAACCCCTTCTTACCAAACTGAGGGGAGAAGTACCACCAGTCCTTCGCCGAAGGATGGCGTTTGAAGGTATAAAAATGCCTAAACAAGGAGAGGGACGGCTGAACCTCGGCTATGTGGCAGAGGGAGAGAAACCCTATCAAAAACCTAAAGGAATTCGGGGCCACGGAAGCAAGAGAAATGTTCAAGAAGCGGAAGAAGGCAGCAACGAAGTCAGGAAGCGGAAGCCGAAGTCCGGCACAGAACGCTTCCTGATACAAACAGAAGCGATTGGGAGGGGGAGTACTGGCCCGGTCGGAGGAACCAGGTAGCTCCAGGTCGTACTCCGGAGGAACCCCATACCGAACCCTTACCAGAAGGAGTTCATCCGGAGTCGACGAACATGGAATAGCGCCCGGCGTGAAAATCGGGCGAGGCCCAGCTCCAGGCGCGGGTTCGTCCGCAGAGTCAGGAACCTGGGGGTTTGAAGCAGAAGAACTCTCGGAACTACCGGGAGCAGAAGAGCCAGAGGACATTTTGAGTTTTGAAGGGGGGATCTAAAGGACCCTAAAAAGACAGGCAGAAAAGGGGGAACGAGAGACCACTGATCAACTCGGAAAGATACAAGAAATGTAATGTCAGAACAGAGGTCCCTAGGTGAACGGAAGAAGGTTGGCACTAACCTATTTCACTTTGAGGGACCTGGGAGACGGGAACGGAGATGCCTACGGCCTGGAAAGACACTCGCTGAAACAAAGCTCTAAAAGGGAAGACAGGTGCGGACGAGAGATCAGAGACGGAGTAGGATGCCTAAAGGTGGGAGGACGGGTTTAAATAGACCCTGGGATCCGGCGCCATAATGATCGCGAATCCCCCCAGGCCGGTCCGCATCCGACACGTGTCCCACTCTCCCTGGCAGGCGGCTAAAAGCGGCTGATGGTTGGCAGGACCATAATTACGCCGTACCTAGGTCAGTGTACCTACGGGAATTTCGAAGCATCCCCTCGTACCACTCCAACTCGAAAAGACTCCGGCACGCGCACATTCAATGCCGAAATATCTGGAGGCGGCAGCACGCAGAATTCGAAAGGACAGTTTCGGCTCTCTGTACTTCCTTCGTTTGAAATTCAAACTCGGAAGTAGGAGGACTGGTGTTGGGTATAAAAATACCCACAGCCGAAATCCTCAGCATAATCGATTGCAGGAAGACTTCACCCGGACTCCTACGGGAGCCGGGCTTCATCCTCGACACCAACAGATGAAGACAGACTTCATCCGGACTCCTACGGGAGCCGGACTCCACCGACAACACCAACAGCAGGAAGACTCCGTCCGGACTCCTACGGGAGCCGGGCTCCATCCTCAACTTCGACCGCTGGTAAGCACTGTCCGGACCCCCACGGGAGTCGAACTTCGCATTTAACCTTGATTGTAGGAAGACTTCACCCGGACTCCTACGGGAGCCGGGCTTCATCATCAGCCCCAAACTTCGGTCGATGGATACGCATCCCCTGGCTGTATCAACGGCCATAATTCTGCTCCACTCATTGCGACAGACCCTACGCGACCCCATTATCCTCTGGCAGGCTGTATCAACGGCCATAATTCTACCCTACGCGACCCCATTATCCTCTGGCAGGCTGTATCAACGGCCATAATTCTGCTCCACTCATTGCGGCAGACCCCGCACGACCCCATTACTGCCTGACAGGCCACGACAAACGGCCCCGAATCCTGCTCCACCTCCTGCGACGGCTATCGCGCGATTCTCCCATCTGCTGGCAAAGCGCGACAGCAAATGCCGCCCCACTTCCCGTGGCAGGTCCCACATGGCACGCTCCAGCAATGGCCACGAGTCCACTCCACTACTCTTCGCCGCATATTCTGCCTGACCCTAGGCAGCCCACTACGATGCGGTTACAAACGTCACCATCAGTCCGTTACCTCCTCCACCTATAAAAGGGAGGACTCAGATACGTTATTCTATAAGCTCATTTCTTATCTCAAAACTCTGCAAAATTCTCCATTCGAGCGCTCCATTCTTGTTGAGGCAGAGAACTGACTTGAGCGTCGGAGGGTCTTGCCGGAGCAACCCCACCTCCGGTTTAGACTTCCTTTACAGGTCCCGGCGGCGACCGCGACTTCCCCGACTCCAGCTCATCCGGCGCCAGCAGATTTTTGCACCAACAATTCTAAAATTGGATTCCAAAATATTCCTTATCAGGAGAATCTATTCTCATCCAAATCAACCTCTCTATGTCAATAAATTTTTTTCTCCTTATATGTGCAACATTTTGAGGAAAGTTTTTGTAAGATATCAGTTAGAGAACTAATTTACCATAAACAAAAATGAGAAGAGGTGTCCCATATTTTTTTGATATGTTTTGAGACACGGAGTTTGAAGGGAGGCAGAATCCTGTAAGAGTCCAAGATCACTAGGACTCTTCACCCCACCTCCTTACATGCCTATAAAAGGGGCTTTTATGGTTTTTCTTATGTACATAAGATACCAGAAGAGAGATCTTCATGTGAAAAAAGTTTGGGCATATTTCATGACGTAAAAAATAGAGAGAAGGGTTCTCTCTTTTGGGGTGTGCGTAAAAAACCTGAATTTCAAGTTTTTGGTTCTAAGGGTTTGGGAAGAGGGAATAAATTAGAGAAAAATTGTTTTTTTTTTATATTTTTTTTACCTCTTCATCTCCTCTAGTAGTACATCTTCAATCTCTAAAAAGATTTTAGAGATTTGAAGAAAAGATTCAGATCAGTCAAAAAGAAGATCTTCGTGCGAGTTAGCACTCCCGAGAAGACCGATCAGATCGGGGCTTCGAGTGAATTTTTTGTAGAGACCGGATGTATGTGCGGCTGTGATCAACTAGTAAGAACTTTATCTACCATCTTTTCAACAGCAGTGATTATCGACCTGCACTCTGGTATCGAGTTCTGAACTCAGATTAGAAGTATTTGTGATCTATTGCTCACATGCATGCATGCTGATTTTATTTTCAGTAATTTTTAGATTTTATATGCAACATAACATGTCATAGATCCTAGAGTAGGTTAATTTGATAATTATATTATATATATATTAGATTAATTTGATTAATCTAATAGTCTTTCACTATAATTTTTTTGAAAAAATTTTAAAATACATGCATGAAATCGTCTACGTTCACCAAAGTGGTATCAGAGCTAGGTTCGTTATGACATATTATATGTGCATATTAAATCTAATATTTTATTTTTATTTAGATCTGATATATGATATTTTGATCTAAATTTAATTAATGATTGATCACACAAACTGACATAAGATTATCCTGCTGTAGGGTTTACCCCTTACAGTGAAAAGATTGTCCTAGTTTGTTCTGATCATTGATAAAATCAAATTTTATGTTATGCATGTGATATTTATGATCTAATTTAGATATGATCTAAAATTATAATTAGATCTGATATAATTTAGATTAGATCTAAATTCATACATATATCATATGTGATTAGATTAGAAGATCCGATTAGCAAGTACTTGGATTGGATTGATCACCAGGCCGTCTGGTCATACGAGCAAGAAGGGTTTAAAGATCCTCTCTTCTCATTCGATAGGATGCTCTTATGACATATAAGGGTACCATATGATTAGATCGCATGAAGAAGAATGTGAAAGGAAGAACTTATTTTTTTGCAAAATCCTAGGTTTGTTGTATGTGTACAAAGTTATATGAAAAATAAGACATCTAATTTATGTGATTAAAATTATTTTAATCATGAAAAAATAAAATCTTGAATCATAAAAATTTTTAGATATGATCTAAAAGGTGTTTATGATTGATTTTATTTTAGTGTTATGCAAGAATTTTCATATCTGAAACTCTTTGAATCATACTCACACAATTACTGAGCTGACCCAGTTTTAAACTAAGTTGACTCAGTCTTCTTGTATAGTCAGCTCAATATTGATTGAGTCGACCCAGTTTCAGAATAGAAAATATTTACATAACATTTATTGTAAATTGTTTACAAAATAAAAGGTTGAAATTTTTTCAAACCATAACCTAAACCTATGTTGATGCTGAACTTAATTGAGAATTAAGTGTAGAATCGATTAGATCTAGAATTGTGAATTAAAGATCTAATATCATTCGCATAAAATATTGGGGCATGTGTTAGCTCAAATTAGGTTCTCTTAATTGGTTACACCTAAAGTTAGAATCAAAGAGTTAATGGACTAACTAAAAAAATTGATTAAATCTAACCAAATATTAAATTAGATTAAATCAAAATTTTTCTAGAACCAATATAATAGTTGAGATGGTCAAGTCTATTTCTTTGATTAGACCAAATGGATCTTGATTATGGCTAAGTGGTTGAACTTGAATCATTAGGTTGGTCAAATCAAAACTAATTAACCAATTGATGTCTAAAGTAAGTTCGATATTTCGATCGGTGGTTTTTAATTAGGAGTGACTTACCTGATCATTTCGATGGTGTCTAAGGCAAGCTTAGCAGACCCTCCCACCCATCTCACTTATCTGGTCAGTTTGATGAATTATATCTTGATTAGATTGCTAAGTGATCCAAGTTGACCCATATCATTAAGGTTGATCAGTGTGACTGATCTAGGTGCCAATTCAACCAGCATGACCTTAATCTAATTCAATGACTTAGTAAAGTCAGTGGGAGGATTGTGGTTTACTGATTGATCTCTTCTCGTCTCTTCTTGAAACTAATTATCAAATCTTCTAAATTACTAAGTCCATAAAATGAGTTAGTTATAGGGATAACTAGATTATAGCCTCCCATTAAGGTGATGATAATGGGTTCATTATTTCTGATTGATATTGTAGGCGCCATCCGTCTGATATTCTCTCTAAATGATGAAATTATCATTCATCATATGATGACTCTATTGTACTATCTGATGATGGTTGGGTTGATCGAGACATCCTCGGGCTGATCATTCATTAGTTAGAAATACTGAGTAGGTTCATGTTAATGGTTTGACCTAACCAGAACTTTCAGTGGAGGCCCATCATCTACTAAAATAAAATCTGGGGCAAAATTAATTACTAAAAATTATTTGAAAAAATAATTGGTTGAGAACCTATCCATAGATGTATATGGGTTGATCGAGTCATGTTCAGGCTTGTATGCAGTCTGTGTGAATTTTAGTACCCACTAAGAAATTAAGATAATTCCTCAGATTGGAGGTAGAGGCTACCAATTCGACTAAAATAGTGGGAGAACCTTTAGACTAAAGTCTAAATCTTTAGATTTAATCAATTCATAAATATAGAGATCTGGTGTTTTTCTTTCAGTTATGGCTAGATGTACATTGCTCCATTCGCTGTTTGACAGTGACTGATTTATAGGATCCAACTTTGATAATTAGTATCGAAAGTTGTGAATAGTTTTAGAGCACGAATGGATCCTACATATGATTATGGATCCAGTATCTGAAGTTTCCACATTCAACACATGTGATGCGATCAAAGGCACTTATCAGAAGTGGCCACATGATCAAATCACCATGTGGTGTTTTTGAGAGCAACAAAGAATACGAATTTAGTTGTAAATTCGATGATGCTCGGTGGGAAAAAATTTTTCGAATGTTGAAGGAGTTCTTTCGCACCTTTAAAGATGTGTCTTCAGTGTGGCAATAATTCTTTGAGAAAGAAAAAAAAAAAGAAGATGCAAAGAGTCGTGCTTGGGCTAATAAGTCCGAACTAACAAAAGAGTCTAAGATTAACCTAGTCTGACAGAATTTCTTGATCCAATCAGGCTAAGAAATCAACAAAGGATTGCTGAACAAAGTACTTATATGATAACACCTTGTGATTTCTCTATCTGTGATACTACTATCTAGATATTGGATATTGAAAGTCCATGCAAATTGTTGCAACGACTTCATGATAGTAGAAAGATTGGAAATAGCAAGAGCTTCCTGAACATTGGGGTTGGAAATTATATTCCAATCCTGATTTTAGGAATTCTCGAGCCTATTTTCAATTCTAACAATATCATTTTAGCGATTGCCACTATTGTCTAATAATTTTATGATTTCATTATGAATGATGTCAAAATCATGTGGATAACTAAGAAATGATATTTATAAATAGTCACATTCTGTTAGTGTATTGTACACAATCAAACAAATCCTAAAGTAGATAATGTCATGAAAGCCTACCTTTAGCAATTTAGGCTCGATCATATAAATAAAAATAGGATCAATAAAAGATAATTTTTGAAGTCAATAATTATGAATCATTATCAACCTGTCAATCCTATCTCCTTAGTAAGATGACCAAGTCACCTTTTGCTAGAAAAGGTGAACGAGCCAATGATGTTCTAAATCTGATACATGCTGATGTATTTGATCTACGAACATATTTGCCATAAATTTAAATTATTTGAAATATTCAAATAATTTCATAATAAGGTAGAGAAATGAATTGGAAGAGCATTGAAGTCTTTTGGTCAGACCAAAGAGGAGAATGCCCTTTCGGTGAACTTTTGACATATCTAGAAGAGAATAGGATTCTATCTTATTGGAATCGATTTTGTTAGACATAGTTCGATCCATGATAGGATTTATGAGTCTGTCAGTCTCCTTTTAAGATTATGTTCTTGAGACTACTTGTTATGTTCTGAACTGGATTCCAAATTAATCAATCGCAAAGACTCAAATGAGATATGGACTAGGCATAAGCCGATACTTTCTTATCTTAGGGTTTGGGAGTGTTTATTTTATGTCGAGCATTTGCAGATCGATTAGCTTGAATTTTGATCCTATATATGTATTATTTTATAGGATAACTCGAAAGAATCTAAGGGATATAACTTCTATCATGCTAAAGAACAAGAGTTGTTCGAAATTTTTTTTAGAAAAAGAATACCTTGATGAAGGTACTGATGCCTTTAATGTGAAACTTATGAAGTTTGACTGGTAGAAGAACCGATACAATTTAGTGAACCCATAGAATCAAATTTGATCAGATCAAACTCCTAACCTGTTGTAGAGGCACCATGAAGGAGATCCAGTAAAGTACCGCATCCATTGGATAGAGACTTCGATATCTAGTTTTGGGACGTGATCCTGTTAAACTCGACGAGAACAACAAGAATCTAATCACCTACATGGATGCCATGCAGAGGTTCGACTCCGAATAATAGCTTGGAGCCATAGGTCTGAAATAGAGTCTATGAAGTGTTGAGAATAGTGTCCCAAAGCCAATCGTCAGCCTGTTGACGGTTGTGCTCATTTTTGTATATGTACATGAATTATGAATTAATAAAAATTATTTTGATATTTTTCATCATAAAATATTTCATCTTCTAATGAACTCCTATGTTGTGGTGAAGTCCTTAGGACTATTTAGACTCGACAAAAGAAGATTTGTCGTTTAGTCCTTAAATCTGTTCACGACCAAATGATACGTTGTTACCAAGGATGATAATGTTTATCAAGCATAGGTCGTTGTGTGCCATATAGGTTGGTTGTCCTCTTAACCAATGAGTGTGGAGACACTGGTATGGCATACAGGTGAGGTGTAAGGATACATCTGCACTGAACGTGACTGATTTCGGAGCTATTTCTACTGTCAAGATTTGCTCCGATGAAATATGGGTATAAATATCCCTCCGACTTGAGACCGCCATGGTGACCTGCAAGCAACTCACTGCACTTAGGCACTGGACTACCTGAATTTCTAATTCAGTGACGGAAGGCTGCTGGGTGTAGTCAAGTACTTGACTTGTCGGTGCGTGTGTCAAGATGGGATTGACCACTCCAGTTTAGAAATTGTGTACAGTCATATTTTAATTTAGCAAAATCTTAGCCAGGGTAGTCCTTGTGAGGAGTCACAGGACTGTTTGAGTTGTGCACGATTCGGATGATCTGATCAGGGTTGACAGTTTAACCCTGAGTCATCCTAAACACAGGGGTCAAAAGGATGAATTATACAGTAACCATATTCATGTAGGTTCTGAGTGTTGCGATTGCGACTATTCGACCTATCCAGACGTCGGGTACCATTGCTAGATGGTCACTTCGATTAGTACAGGAATTTATTCTTGTGCTACCAGCTTAGGTTCGAACCTACGGGATCACACACATTAGAGGTTTCTATCTGATCTGATGGCTGGTGTAGAATCCTATATATTTGAGACTCAGTGATCGAGAATCAGGATTCTCTGATCATGAGTTCCACACATTATGGGTACTGGGGTCAAGAGTCCCACTGATTGGGATTTTTCGATCAGGGTTACATATCGATGAATTCTGATGTCCGATTGTCCATCGGATTTGGACTCAGTATTTATGAGAGATTTAATTAGTGATTTGATCACTAATTAACTCAATTTGATTGAATAATTATTTTTGGATCAAGTCCAATTGAATTGGATTCAGTTGGGTTTGACCCGATTAGGTTAAGAGTTGACCTAATCGTCGAGATGGTTTGGTCCCTGATTTGATCAGGGGTTGGGCTTAGTCAATTTCTGATTTGATTAAAATTTTATTGAGCCTAATTAAGTCTAATTAAGTTGGGTTTAAATTAGTCTAATTGGACCTAACTTATTTAGTTCAATTAGGTTGGTTTAAATAATGAAACCACCTTGACCCAATCTCCGTGCGCCACCTCACTTCCATTGCACCCATTTGAATTCATGAGAAGAAACTTCTCATGAATTATTTTCTCACGCCAAGCCCTCTCCATGCCCCACTTTAATATACCAAATGAATGGATAAGGATGATTGGTTGGCCATTCAAATTCAAAATAAAGTTTGAATTTGAATGGGCAATCAATCTTTGTGCCTTATCCCTTTTTTTACGCCCCATTTATTACATGAGAAAATATTTCTCATGAAAACACTCCATGTACAATTTAAGCCACGCCTCACATCTTTAGTGGATAAGGGATGAGTTGGTGTCCATTTGAATTCAAAATTTGATTTGAATTCAAATGTGCAATTACTCATCCTTATCCTTTTATTTGGATAAGACATTTGACGTTGTTATAAAAGGAAGAAAAGAGTGGGGAGTGTGTAAGAAGATTTTTGAAAAAAAATTCTGGGGCGTGAGGAAGTCTTGTGCGTGAGAAAAAAGTCCATATCCTTCTAAGAGAAAAAGAAAGAAAAGAAAGAAAAGTGGGTGCAAGGTTTCCTGTGAGTTTCCTAGAGTTTTAACCTGGGGTTCGGGAAGTGAGAAAGTGAGCTACGAGTGTCGTGAGCCCATAAATTCTCAGAGAGATCTTCAACATCCTCTCAAGCACGTCTGTTGATGATTTGGAGCATCCAAAGAATCGATAGATATCGATCGAAGGAGTTCGATCAGCATCGACCATCAAAAGGGCTCTACAACGAGCTAGCACTCGTGAGGAGTCGATCAGATCGAAAGCTTCGTGTGGATGATTCACAGAAGCCAGACACACTGTGTGGGTGTGTTGCGATGATCAGACTCTCCTGATGGTGATCAAATTACGGTGATCTACTACCCGTACAAAGGTATTGTGTTCTGAACACATTATAGTAAAGTGTTTACTGTTCGAATTTGAATTTCAAATTTAAATGAATGCATGCTATATATCATATTTAGATCCTAGTGTAGGATAAATTTATGTTAATTAATTAGATTAATTAATAATTTTTACTGTAAAATAGTGATTTTGAAAAATTTTAAAATTATCATTTTAACCCAGCACTGAATTTCGCTACAAATGGTATCAGAGCGGGTTCTTAGATATGATATATATTTTTGCATACGTAGATTAAGTTATAATCTAAAAGTTTAAATTTAAAATTTAAAATTCAAAATTTGAAATTTGAATTTTGAAAGTTGTTCAAAATTTAAAATTCAAAAATTTAAAATTCAAAATTTAAAATTTAAATTTTAAAATTTGAAATTCGAAATTCAAAATTCAAAAATTTGAAATTCAAAATTTGAAATTTGAAATTTAAAATTTGGTTAAAATTTCAAATTTAAAATTCAAAATTTAGAATTCAAAATTTGAAATTCAAAATTTAAAATTCAAAATTTGAAATTTGAAATTTGTTTGAAATTTGAAATTTAAAATTTAAAATTTAAATTTTGAAATTTAAAATTTAAATTTTAAAATTGGTATATTTAGATATACTTGATCCAAGTAGCAAGTAATCGAATTGGGTTGGTTGCCATGGCCATCCGGTCATAGGAGAAAAGTAGGGTTTAAAGGTCCTCTCCTCCCATTCGATGGGGTCTCCTATGGCGGTAGGGGTGCCGCTGCAATTATATCCCATGCAGATGAAGCAGTGAAAGGAATTAATTATAAAAGTTCAATTATAAAATTTATCATGAATGTGTTAGATTAGATCTAAAGGAATATTCATGATTTATTTTGATTGAGTTATTTTCTGTTATGTAATTAGAATAGGATTGCTATTTATGAAATGTGATAATCTATTTGTGAAATGAGTCAACATATTTGGTGAACAGAAAATAAAATCTTTTAAATTTTAAAATTATTTTCTAAATGCCAAACCCTGACCCATCAGCCCAAATACTTAATTAAAAGAATTAAGTGGTCTAGTAGGTCTAGAATTGTGAATTAAGATCTAAGACAATTGCATAAACTTGTGGGTCAATGGGTTAGATGGATTAGGTCTATAATTGGGTTAGACATAAGGTTAGCTTAAAGAAATGGACTAAATAAGAGTAATTGGTCAAATCTAATCAAAAGTTGAATTAGATTAGGTCAAGGATACTCTAGACTCAACTCCAATAGTTGTAGTTGAATGGGTCCATATCTTTAACTAGACCAAGATGGACTTAATTCATGGCTACGCGGTGGAACCCTATTTACTAAGTTGATCAAATTAAAACTAATGAACCGGTTGGTGTCTAAGGTAAGTTTGGCAGTTTGACCAGTGATTTTTAAGCGGAAGCTACTCGTAGTGATTCGATCTCTGACGAGTTAATGGCTTATCCCCACCACTGATCTCACTTACCTGGCCAACCTGATGAATTAGATTTTGATTAGATCACTTGGTGATTAGGGCTCACCCATATCATTAGGTAAATCAGTTTGATAGATTTAGGTGCTCTTAATGCCAGCTTAGTTAAATCCTTTATTTAATCTGATTTGGTGAAGTCAGTGGGAGGATTGAAATTGGCTGGTATTTTATCTTCTCATCTATTCTTTAATAAAATTCTCAAAAATTATTAGGTCCTAAAAATGATTAAGTCATATTGATAACTAAGTCATAGCCTCCCATTAAGTGAGTGATAATAAGTCCATTAGTTTAATAATCATTGGAGGCCCAAAGTTCTGGTGCTTATTGACTAATGGAATTATCATTCATAGTATGATAATTTGGTTTGAGTCTTTCTGATGGTGGTCAGGTTGGCCGGCCAAAGTCGGGCCTGATCATTTATTGGTCTGATTCACCAAATCAAATCATGTTAATGGTTCGACCTAACCAGATCTTTTTAGTGGAGGCCAAAGCCTACTGATTAGGTTCTGGGGCAAAATCAATTACTAGAAGTTGTTTAGAGAAACAACTGGTTATGAACCTACCCATAGATGCACATGGGTTGACCAACCAAAGTTGGGCTCGTGTGTAGTCTGTGTGGATTCTAGTATCCACTAAGAAATTAAAGTAATTCCTCGAATTGGAGGTTGAGGCTACCAGTTCATAAAAATACTGGGAGAAACTTTAGACTAAAGTCTAAGTCTTTAGTATTTATAATTTATGTACTAATAGAGGTCTGATTTTCCTTTATGCAGCTATGGCCACTACCTTATCACTCCGATCATTATTAGATAATGACAAGCTCATGGGACCTAATTTTGATAGCTGGTATCGAAAATTAAAAATCGTCCTTGAGTATGAGCGGATCCTTTATGTAGTAACGGATCCGACACATGAGGAGCCAGCCCCGAACGTTAGAGGGACGGTCCGAGACACTTATCAGAAGTGGCTCAATGACCGCACCACCGTTCGGTGCATAATGCTGGCAGCAATGAATGATGAGTTCAGCCGCAGGTTCGAGAATGCCCAGCCCCAGCAGATGCTTCAAATATTGAACGACTCCATTGGCACGCCTGACGATGTTGAAAGGCACAAAACTAGTTGTGCCATTTTCAATGCTCGGATGAGGGATGGGCCTCAGTCACTGATCATGTACTGTACATGATCGAAATGATTGAGCACCTAAGTAAACTAGGCTTTCCCCTGCACGAGCAGCGCGATAAGGATGCGATCCTTAATTCTTTGCCCAAGTCCTTCCTTCCCTTCCTTACTCATTTTCGAATGACAAAGCCTGCAGTGAACTACCACGACTTGTTGGGGTTGCTACAGAACTTTGAGAAGGACCACCAGCTCCATAAGGAGTCGGTGAATGTAGTGGGAGGGTCTTCTTCTGGTCGTCGACCCTTTAAGAAAGAGAAGAAGAATAGAAAGAAGAAGAATAAGAAGGTGCAGCTGCATGCTGGGACGTCTGCACAGGGTCAGACCAAGAAGTGCAAGCTCGACCAGAGCCAAGCGGAGTGCTTCTTTTGCAAGAAGCAGGGGCACTGAAAGAGAAACTGTCCTCTATACATTGCCTCACTGGACCCGAACAGGCCAAAGAAGAAGCATGGTACTTATATGATAATACCTTGCAACTTTTCCATTTGTGATACTACTGTCTGGGTATTGGATACCAGAAGCCCTTATCATATTTGCAATTCGATGCAGGGTCTGCAGGTCAGTAGGAGATTTGATGAAGGTGAGAGGTTCCTGAACGTTGGAGATGGAAGCAAAGTTTCAGTTCTAGCATTAGGAATCATGAACCTTATAATTAATTCTCGAAACATAATTCTGAGTGAATGTCATTATTGTCCAAGCTTTTTATTAAATATTATTTCTGTAGGCCTTTTGGCTATGAACGGTTATCAATTTTTAATAAAAAGAAATGTTTGCAATATCATTTTGAATGGTGTTATAATGTTTGTTGGACAACTTAATAATGAAATTTACTTTCTATCATAACCTGTTAATGTGGTTCAAACCTCCGATAAATGTCCTAGAATATATAATGTGTCAGAAGTCTACCTTTGGCACTGTAGGCTAGGTCATATCAATAAGAACAGGATAAACAGGTTGGCTCAAGAAGGAATTCTTGAAGTAGGTGATTGTGAATCACTTCCAACCTGTGAGTCCTGTCTTCTTGGTAAAATGACCAAATCATCTTTTACTGGAAAAGGTGAGCGAGCCAGTGAACTCTTGGGTCTGGTACATTCTGATGTATGTGGACCCATGAGCTCAAGTGCAAGAGATGGATATTTCTACTTCATAACCTTCACAGACGACCTATCGAGATATGGGTATGTCTATTTAATGAAGCATAAATCGGAGTCGTTTGAAATGTTCAAACTATTCTGAAATGAGGTAAAAAAACTAACTGAGAAGTGTATTAAAACTCTTCGATCTGATCGAGGAGGTGAATACCTTTCCAATAATTTTCTGACATATCTTGGGAAAAATGAGATTCTCTCTCAGTGGACTCCTCCTGGAACACCACAACATAATGGTGTATCTGAAAGAAGAAATCGGATCTTATTGGACATGGTTCGATCCATGATGGAGTTTGCTGGTCTGCCGATCTTCCTCTGGGGATATGCACTCGAATCGGCTTGTTACCTTCTAAATAGAGTTCCGAGTAAGTCTGTAACCAAAATGCTATATGAGATATGGATAGGACGTAAGTCAGTACTCTCGCACCTTAGGATTTGAGGGTGTCCGACTTATGTTAAACATTTAATTACGGACAAGCTTGGACCTAGGTCTGACAAGTATAATTTTATAGGGTACCCAAAAGAGATCAAAGGGTATTACTTCTACCTAACTGATGAGCAAAAAGTGTTTGTCAGCCTTAAGGCAATCTTTTTGGAAAAGGAGTTCCTTGGTGAAGGGACTGTTGCCTCTAAGGTCGAACTTGATGAAGTTCGACAGGTGGAAAAACCGACACAAGTTGCTGAACCTGAACCGAATTTGGTTAGATCAGATCCGGAGCCCATTGTTCAAGCACCCTTAAGGCGATCTGGTAGAGTACCACGTCAACCGGACAGATACTATGGTTTCTTGGTCCGGGACGACGATCCTATCAAACTTGATAAAAATGATGAGGATCCGATCACCTACATGGATGCAATGCAGAGACCTGACTCTGAGAAATGGCTAGAGGCCATGAAATCCGAAATGGAGTCCATGAAGGTCAACGATGTATGGACATTGGTTGACCCACCTAAAGGAGTAAAACCCATAGGGTGTAAGTGAATCTTTAAGAGGAAGAGGGGCGCAGATGGAAAGGTGGAAACCTATAAAGCCCGTCTGGTTGCCAAGGAATATCGTCAACGTTATGGTATAGACTATGACGAGATATTTTCTCCTGTGACAATGCTCAAATCTATTCGAATTATGCTTGCGATAGCTGCCCATCTGGACTATGAAATCTGGCAGATGGATGTGAAGACAGCTTTCCTAAATGGATAGTTGGATGAAGAGGTGTATATGATACAACCTGAAGGATTCACATCCACGGATAAGTCTAAGGTGTGCAGGCTACAGAGGTCCATTTATGGACTTAAGCAGGCATCACGGAGTTGGAACATACATTTTGATAAGACGATCAAGACGTATGGCTTCGTTAAGAACAGAGAAGAGCCCTGCATTTATAAGTGGGCTAATGGTCCAGTAGTAGTATTTTTTGTATTGTATGTGGATGACATTCTCTTAATCGGGAATGATGTCCCTGCATTACAGGGAATAAAGATTTAGCTATCGTCACAGTTCTCTATGAAAGATCGTCACAGCTTCCTACATCCTTGGTTTATCTTAGTCCACGTACATTGATACTATGCTGAAAAGGTTCAGCATGGAGAATTCCAAGAACGGCTATCTTCCGATAGGCCATGGAATTTCTCTCTCGAAGAGGGATTGTCCGACAACACCTCAAGAGAGAGAGCGTATGGGTAGGATTCCATATGCTTCGACAGTGGGATCTATCATATACGCCATGACATGTACACGACCAGATGTGGCATACTCACTAGGGGTAGCGAGTAGATACCAATCTGATCCAGGAAAGAATCACTGGAAGATTGTTAAAACCATCCTGAAGTATTTAAGAAATACTAAGGACCAGTGGCTTGTTTATGGTGAATCGGACTTGAGACTTATAGTATTTACAGACTCTAGTTTCCAGTCTGATCACGATGACAGCAAAAGTGTGTCGGGATTTATTTTTACCCTTAATGGTAGGGCTATCTACTGAAAAAATTCCAAGCAGCACATAGTGGCTGATTCAGTTTGCGAGGTGGAGTATGTTGCTGCATCAGATGCTGTCAAAGAAGCGGTGTGGTTGAGAAAATTCATCATCGAGCTCGGAGTAGCACCCTCCCTTATTGGTCCAGTTCTGCTCTACTGTGACAGCTCTGGAGCCACTGCTCAGGCGAAGGAACCAAAGGCACACCAGCGGACGAAGCATATTCTGCGCTGCTACCATCTCATTTGGGAATTTGTGGATCGAGGTGACGTCGATCTTCAGAAGATTGACGGAAAGAAGAACCTGGCTGATCCATTCACTAAAGCCATTGCGGTGAAGGAGTTCGACAACTACAAGTCGAAGATGGGTATTAGATACTGCACCGATTGGCTTTAGACCAAGTGGGAGATTGTTGGGAATAGTGTCCCAAAGCCAATCGTCAGCCTGTTGACGGTTGTGCTCATTTTTGTATATGTACATGAATTATGAATTAATAAAAATTATTTTGGTATTTTTCATCACAAAATATTTCATCTTCTAATGAACTCCTATGTTGTGGTGAAGTCCTTAGGACTATTTAGACTCGACAAAGGAGGATTTATCGTTTAGTCCTTAAATCTGTTCGCGACCAAATGATACGTTGTTACCAAGGACAACAACGTTTATCAAGCATAGGTCGTTGTGTGCCATATAGGTTGGTTGTCCTCTTAACCAATGAGTTTTGAGACACTGGTATGGCATACAGGTGAGGTGTAAGGGTACATCTGCACTGAATGTGACCAACTCTGGAGCTATTTCTGCTGTCAAGATTTGCTCCGATGGAATATAGGTATAAATATCCCTCCGACCTGAGACCGTCACGGTGACTTGCAAGCAACTCACTGCACTTAGGCACTGGACTACCTGAATTTCTAATTCAGTGACGGAAGGCTGCTGGGTGTAGTCAAGTACTTGACTTGTCGGTGTGTGTGTCAAGATGGGATTGACCACTCCAGTTTAGGAGCTATGTATAGTCATATTTCAATTTAGCAAAACCTTAGCCAGGGTAGTCCTTGTGAGGAGTCACAGGACTGTTTGAGTTGAGCATGATTCGGATGATCTGATCGGGGTTGACAGTTTAACCCTGAGTCATCCTAAACACAGGGGTCAAAAGGATGAATTATACAGTAACCATATTTATGTAGGTTCTGAGTATTGTGATTGTGACTATTCGACCTATCTGAATATCGGGTACCATTGCTAGATGGTCACTTCGATTAGTACAGGAATTGGTTCTTGTGCTACCAGCTTAGGTTCGAACCTACGGGATCACACACATTAGAGGTTCCTATCTGATCTGATGGCTGGTGTAGAATCCTACATGTTTGGGACTCAGTGATCGAGAATCAGGATTCTCTGATCATGAGTTCCACACATTATGGGTACTGGGGTCAAGAGTCCCACTGGTTGGGACTTTTCGATCAAGATTACATATCGATGAATTCTGATGTCCGATTGCCCATCGGATTTGGACTCAATATTTATGAGAGATTTAATTAGTGATTTGATCGCTAATTAACTCAATTTGATTGAGTAATTATTTTTGGATCAAGTCCAATTGAATTGGATTCAGTTGGGTTTGACCCGATTAGGTTAAGAGTTGACCTAATCGTCGAGATGGTTTGGTCCCTGATTTGATCATGGGTTGGGCTTAGTCAATTCCTGATTTGATTAGAATTTTATTGAGCCTAATTAAGCCTAATTAAGTTGGGTTTAAATTAGTCTAATTGGACCTAACTTATTTAGTTCAATTAGGTTGGTTTAAATAATGAAACCACCTTGACCCAATCTCCATGCGCCACCTCACTTTCATTGCATCCATTTGAATTCATGAGAAGGAACTTCTCATGAATTATTTTCTCACGCCAAGCCCTCTCCATGCCCTACTTTAATGTGTCAAATGAATGGATAAGGATGATTGGTTGGCCATTCAAAATTCAAAAAAAAGTTTGAATTTGAATGGGCAATCAATCTTTGCGCCTTATCCTTTTTTTTACGCTCCATTTATTACATGAGAAAATATTTCTCATGAAAATACTCCATGCATAATTTAAGCCACACCTCACATCTTTAGTGGATAAGGGATGAGTTGGTGTCCATTTGAATTCAAAATTTGATTTGAATTCAAATGTGCAATTACTCATCCTTATCCTTACATTTGGATAAGACGTTTGATGTTGTTATAAAAGGAGGAGAAGAGTGGGGCGTGTGTAAGAAGATTTTTGAAGAAAAATTTTGGGGCGTGAGGAAGTCTTGTGCGTGAGAAGAAAGTCCATATCCTTTCAAGAGAAAAAGAAAGAAAAGAAAGAAAAGTGGGTGCAAGATTTCCTGTGAGTTCCCTAGATTTTTAACCTGGAGTTCGGGAAGTGAGAAAGTGAGCTACGAGTGTCGTGAGCTCATAAAATCTCAGGGAGATCTTCAACATCCTCTCAAGTATGTCTATTGATGATTTGGAATATCCGAAGAATCGATAGATATCGATCGAAGGAGTTCGATCAGCATCGACCGTCAAAAGGACTCTACAACGAGCTAGCACTCGTGAGGAGTCGATCAGATCGGAAGCTTCGTGTGGACGATCCACAGAGGCCAGACACACTGTGTGGCTGCATTGTGATGATCAGACTCTCCTAATGATGATCAAATTACAGTGATCTACTATCCGTATAAAGGTATTGTGTTCTGAATACATTACAGTAAAGTGTTTACTGTTCGAATTTGAATTTTAAATTTAAATGAATGCATGCTATATATCATATTTAGATCCTAGTGTAGGATAAATTTATATTAATTAATTAGATTAATTAATAATTTTTACTGTAAAATAGTGATTTTGAAAAAGTTTTAAAATTATCATTTTACCCCTGTACTGAATTTCGCTACATGAAGGTCAATGGTGTATGGACACTCGTTGATCCACTCGAAAGTGTAATGCCCATAGAGTGTAAGTAGATTTTCAATAGGATCAGAGTAGCGCAGACGAGAAGGTGAAGACCTACAAAGCTCATCTGGTTATCTAAGAATATTGTCAACATTATGGTATTGACCATAATGAGATATTTTCTTTTGTGACAATGCTAAATATTTTGAAGTTGGAACATGTATTTTGATAAGTGATCAAATGCATGGCTTCGTTGAGAATGAAGAAGAACCCTGCAAATACAAATGGGTTAAATGTTCTATAAGTCTATTTCTTATATTGTATGTGAATGAAATTCTATGAATCAGAAATGGCATTCTTTACATAACAAGAAATAAAGGTTTCACTATTATCATAGTTCTCCATAAAGGACTTGGGAAAAGCATCTCTCATCTTAGTGATGAGATCTATAAAGATAGATCTAAGAGGCTGCTTGGGTTTTTCTAATCCAACATACATAGGATTTTTAAGAGTAGAATTTATTCTATCATGTACACCATGTATGAGATCGGATATAGTATACTCACTAGGATAGTGAGTGGATACTTGCAAGATCCAAGTTAGAATCACTAGTAAGACATCCTTAAGTATTTGAGAAATACTAAGGACCGGTGACTCGATTATGGAGAATCTGACTTAAAACTTGTAGAATTTGATTTCAGTTTTTAGTTAGACATAATAATAGCAAGAATGTGTTGGAGTACATCCTTATCCTAAATAATGGAGAAATCTGCTGGAAAGGTTCTAAGCAGAGCAATATAGCCAAATTTATATTGCGAGACTGAATGCATTGCAGCATCCGATGTTTACAAGAAAGCTATGTGATTGTACAAATTCACTGGCAAGCTAGGAGTGGCATCCTTCGATGATGATCCTGCTGTATTGTACAACACTGGAGTCATAGCTCATGCCAAGGAGCCAAAGTACCATTAGCTTACCAAGCATTCTGAATCGCTACCACCTTATTTAGAAAATCAGTTAAGGTGACGTCAATCTTTAGAAGATCGACAGAAAGGAGAACTTGATCAATCTATTTACTAAAACCTCAGTATCTAGGAGTTCTGAGATGATAAATCGAAGATGGATATATGATACTATACTGATTGACTTTAATCCAAGTGAGAGTTGTTGGAAATTATGTCCTAAAGCCAATCGTTTGACGATGGTGCTAATTATAAATATATATGAATTAATAAATAATAAAAATTATTTGATATTTTTCATCATAAAGTTATATTTTTTAATGAACTCCTATGTTGTGATAAAGTCTTTAGAACTATTTTGATCGATAAAGGAGGATTTATCACGTAGTTCTTAAACTGATTTACGACCAAATGATATGCTATTACTAGAATGATAGCGATATCAAGTGTAGGTTTTTATGTGCCATATGCGTTGGTTGTCCTTGTAATCAAATAGTGTGGAGACATTGGTATAGCATGCAAGTGAGATGTAGGAGTACATCGTCACTGAATGTGACCAACTGCGGAGCACTCTGCTGTCAAGAGTAGACCTGAGATCACCACGGTGACTTACAAGTAACTCACTGTACTTTGGTACCAGACTAACTAAGTTTTTAATTCAGTGATAGAAAGTTTCTGGATATAGTCAAGTACTTGTCAAGTTGGTGCGTGAGTCAAGATGGGATTGACCCCTCCGAATTAGTAGGAGATATGCATCCGTGTATTTCAATTTAGCAACATCTAGGCCCGAATAATCCATATGATGGATTTGAAAAAGATTGAAATATAATGTGGATGATTTATCTAAGATTGACAGTTAAATCTTAGGTCGTTCTCGAGCATTAGGGTCAAAGGGATGAATTATACAGTAACCATACGTCAATAGGTTCTTGAATGTTGCTTCGCCATCATTCGACCTATCCGGACGTCAGGTCATCATTGCTAGATGGTTACATCGATTGATTTAGAAAGGTATTCTTAGACTATCAATTTAGGTTCGAACCTATGAGGTCACACTCAGAAGAAGTTTCTGACTGATCATGTGGCTGATCAACAATTGAGAATCGTTCAAGGCCTTAATCGTCAATTCGATTGATGATTAATCTTATGCAAAAGTTGCAATAAATTAATTCATCAAGTGTTAGTGAATTAATGAAAGATTAATTAGCAACTAGATGGCTAATTAGCTTAATTTGATTAAGCAAAGAGGATTAAATAAAATCTAATTGAATTCAATTCAATTAGGTTTGATCTAATTAGGTTATGAGATGACCTAATCGCTAAGAGAGAATTGTTCCTGATTTGAATAAGACTTTGGTTCAATCAATTTCTAATTTGATTAAAATTTGATTAAAAATTTATAAACCTAATTAAATTATATTTCATATATTTTATTTGGACTAAACCAGATGTGATTTGGTTTGGATTTAAATAAGAAAATTAAGAGTCCTTATTGGAATAAGACTTTTCTCCCTGCGCCAATCCAGTTTGCATGTCATATATCTCCACGCACAAAATTATTTTGTGTGAGATGTTTTCACACCAAAGAGTCTTTTCTCTTCTCTATCTCATGTCTAAATCTAATTTAGTTTTAATAAAAGAAAGGTTCTAAAATTAGATTTTAAAATATTTCTTATCAGGAGAATCTATTCTCATCCAAATCAATCTCTCCACGCCAATAAATTTTTTTCTCCTTATATGTGTGATATTTTGAGGAGATTTTTTGTGAAAGATTAGTAGAGAACTAATTTACTATGAAAAAAATATGGAAATAGGTGTTCCATATTTTTTTGATATGTTTTGGGATGTGGAGTTGTGAAGGGAGGCGGAATCTTGTAAGAGTCCAGGATCACTAGGACTCTTCACCCCACCTCCTTACATGCCTATAAAAGGGGCTGTTGTGGTTTCTTTTGTGTGTGTAAGATACTAGAAGAGAGATCTTTATGTGAAGAAAGTTTGGATATATTTCATGACGTAAAAAATAGAGAGGAGGGTCCTCTCTTTTGGGGTGTGTGCAAAAAATCTGAATTTCATATTTTTGGTTCTAAGGGTTTGGGAAGAGGGAATAAATTAGAAAAAAATTATTTTTTTCTTTATCTTTCTTTTACCTCTTCATCTCCTCTAGTGGTATATCTTGAACTTCTAAAAAAATTTTGAAGATTTAAAGAAAAGATCCAGATCAGCTAAGAAGAAGGTCTTCATGCGAGCTAGCACTTCCGAAAAGATCGATCAGATCAGGGCTTCGAGTGGATTTTTTGTAGAGACCGAATACATGTGCGACTGCGAGCAACCAGCAAGAACTTTCTCTACTATCTTCTCAACAGTGGTGATCATCGATCCGCACTCAGGTATCGAGTTCTAAACTCAGATTAGAAGTAGATGTGATCTACTGCTCACATGTATGCATGCTGATTTTATTTTCAGTATTTTTTAAATTTTATATGCAACATAACATGTCATAGATTCTAGAGTTGGTTGATTTGATGATTAGATCATATGCATGTTAGATTAATTTGATTAATCTAATAGTCTTTCACTATAATTTTTTTGAAAAAATTTCGAAATACATGCATGAAATCACCTACGTTCACCAACAAAAATATGTTTGTGACTAAATAATATGCTATTAATAGGACGATAGTGATATCAAGTATAGGTCATTGTGTGCCATATGGGTTATTTGTCCTCTTAACCAAGGAGTATGGAGACACTGGTATAGTATGCAGGTGGAATATAGGAATACATTTGCATCGAACGTGATCAATTATCGAGTACTCTGCTATCAAGAGTAGCTCATGAAGGGTATGGGTATAAGTGTCCCTCCGATCTGAGATCACTACGGTAACTTATAAGCAACTCACTGTACTTTGGTGCCGGACCATCTGAATTGCTAATTCAGTAACGAAAGATTTTTGGGTGCAGTCAAGTATTTATTAAGTTGGTGCATGAGTCAAGATGGGATTGATCCCTCTGAACAAGTAGGAGTTAATGCATCAATGTATTTTAATTTAGTAAAATCTTGACCAGAATAATCCATATGATGGATTTGAAAGGTTGAAATACAATATGATCAACTATTTTAGAGTTGATAGTTAAACCCTAAGTCACTTGAGTATTATAGTCAAAGGGATAAATTATACGATAACCATACACCAGTAGGTTCTAGAATGTTGCTTTGCAATCTTTCGACCTATCCGAATCGGATCCCATTGCTAGATGGTTATATCGATTAGTATAAAAATTTATTCTTATGCTACCAGCTTAGGTTTAAACCTATGAGGTTACATACATCAAAGATTTGGTCTGATCGGATGGCTGAAGAGTCCCATTAGATTGAGAGCTCCAGTAAAGAGTCCCACTGGATTAGGACTCTGGAGGAGAGTCCCACTGGACTGGGACTCTGCTGTTAATGGAAGATTTATCAGTAATTAGATTGTTAATTGACTCAATTTGATTGAGCAAAGAGATTTGAATCAAGTTTAATAGAATTAGATTCAGTTTGACTTGGATTGGGTTTGATTAGATCTAGCCTAATTGCAAGAGAAACTTATTCCTGATTTGATGAAGACTTGGATTCAGTTAATTCTTAATTGGGTTAGAAATTTATTAAGGTGATTGTGTTCCTAATTAGATTAGATTTCTATCTCTCATTGGGTTTAAATTAAATTTGATTTGGATTGGAATCAAATTAGAAACAAAGAGTCCCAGCTAATTGGGACTCTCTTCCTTGCGCATGCCTTAGGTCCCACGCCATCTCTTTAATGCAAAATAAGTTTTGCATGAAATTTTTTGGGTGTGAGAAGAGAGGGCTCAGAGAGGGGTGGGTGGCACTCATGATGAGTCATGGTCCTTATCTCTTTTCTGATTTAAATTTTATCCAAATCAAAGATAAGGAGATAAGAAAGAAAGAGATCGATTTTCTTAGGAAGGATTGGTGGCACAAAATATTTTTTTCCCTTCTTGCATTGAAGTGTTGGTTGGTGCAAGAAAGATCTGATTTCTTTCTCATGCCATCACATAATTTTATAAAAATATGGATGCCCCATATGGTGGTTGGCATGGGATTGATTGGTGCCTCCTCTTAACCCTAAACCCTAGTGCCATCTATAAAAAGGGTGGTTCAATAGTTAGACGCCCCATCGAAAAATTAGTTGAAAAATTGTTTCTTCTACATAGCTCTCTCCTCTCTTCTCTTTTTCTATTAATTCTTCTTCCTCTCTAGAGTGTCTAAGAGATCAAGAGAAGAAGAAGAAGATCAGCCATCAAAGATCTTCACAAGCTAGCACTCTCAATGAGCCTGATCAGCAACTGTTCTTCATGTGGACCATCTGTAGAAGCCGAACACCTTTGTGTGGCTGCGAACAATCAGAAGGAACTCCTATCCACGCAATACAATTGTGGAGATCAGCAACCCATGATTCGGTAATGAGTTCTGAACTCGTTAGATCAGGTTTGATTAGATCTAAGGTTTAGATCTAATCTAGAGCATCGATACGATCGATGTAGATTTTTATTTTTCATATCTTAATCTCATATTTAATCATATCATAGGTCTTGGCATGGTAGTTTAGATTAGATCTTGTACATATAATGTAGATTAAATAGTTTAATCTATCAAAATTCACTGTAAAATTTTAAAATTACATACGTAGAACTGCCAATATTTTCTTCACTATTAACATGTCAAAATTTAGTACATCTGACAAATGAGTGATCAAGCCCAATGTGGCTCGGTCAACCTGACCATCATCAGAAAGACACAACTAAATCAACAAATTACGAATGATAATTCTGACAGCTAGATAAGTACCAGGCGTGTGTCACCTCCAATGATCATCCAAACTGTTGGACATATTATCATCCAACTTAATGGGAGGCTATGATCTAGTTATCACCATAACTATTTTATTTTTAGAGATCTAATAATTTTAGAAGATTTAATTAGATGAAATGAAAGATGAAAAAAGATTTGATCAGTTAATCTTAATCCTCCTACTAATTTCATCAAGTCAGATCAAAGAAGATTAAGCAAAAGCTGGTCTAGCCAACCAGTCATAAATTCTCTCACTAACTTCATCAAGTCATGAAGAGGATTTTAGACAAGTTAAACTAGGGGCACCTAAATCAGTCATATTGATTTCTTAGTTAGCATGGGTTAATCCCAATCATTAAGTGATTTGATCAAAATATGATTCACCACATTGACCAGGTACGTGAGATCGGTGGGAGGGATAAGCTATTAACTCGCTATAGACTCAATCTATACGGATAGCTCTCAATTAATGACTATTGATTAAGACTGTCATACTTACCTTAGACACCAATTGATTAGTTAGTTTCAATTAGATCAACTTATAAATTTGGATTCGACCACGGAGCTACGATCAAGGTCCATCTTAGTCTAATCAAAGACATGGACTAGACCAACTACAACTATTGAGAATTGATCAAGAGAAGAATTGATCCAATCAGAATTAACTATTAATTAAATTTGATCAATTACTAACATAGTCTATTATCAATGATTTCTAACCCTATGTCTAATCCAGTTAAATGGACTTGACTCGAGCTAACCCATAAACCCATGAATTATGAAATTTATGCCTTAAATCTTTGATTCTCAAATCTAGATCACTTAATTCATAATTAAGTTTTGGGCTAACATGGGTTGGGATTCAGTGTTTGAAAATAGTTTCAGATTTTATAAAATATTTTAACAAATTGACATACAATCAAATAAATTTTAATTTCAGATCTAACATATAATATATCATACCTAAAATAAAATTTTTTTTAACTCTTTTCATTATTCATCTTTATGAAAAAGACCACGCAGCACCCCTACACACCATAGGAGAATCCCATCGAATGGAAGGAGAGGGCCGTAAAACCCTACTTTCTCCTATGACTGGATGGTTATGAGGATCTATCCAATTCGACTACTACACTATTCAGATGTTAGATTAATTATTTAGATCTAATCTAAATAATTAAAATCAGATTATATGTGAAACATTTATGTCAAGAGCAACGAAGCTCTGATACCAATTGAAGGAGAAACAAGCAGTTCAAAGCATACATTTTTAAAATTTTTATCATGAAAAAAAATAGATTAAACATTTTAATCTCCTACACATGCTTTAAATCAGATCTAAACTACCTTTAAGGATCTATGACATAAAATTTTTGCATGCTGAAAACTGATATAAATGAAAAATTGCATTGATCACATCGATGCTCGAAATCAGATCTAACTATTAGATCTCATTGATTGAGTTCAAAACTCATTACTTTTGTATGGATCGATGATCTCCACTACTGATAGGTATGGTACAAGATTCTTTTTGATGTCGAGTAGCTGCATAGATCGTCCGACCTTTACAGATCGTCCACTCAAAGTCCTGATCGGATCATCCTTGTCGGAAGTTCAAGCTCGCATAAAAGGCACTGGATGGCTGAAATAGGCTCTTTCCTTTGGATCACTCAGATACTTCTAGATCAAAAGATGGAGCTACTCGAGGAGGTGGTGGTGAAGGAGATTGGAACAAAACTCTCTTATATTTTTCCTCACATAAAAGACTAGAGTCAAAACCCTAGAACCCACCCTAGATCTCACACCCAAACAGAAAGGTCACTTCCTCTGTTTTTCACGCATAGAAGCCCGCCCCTCTCTATTTCATGCCCCCTCTCACTGAGAAAACTATTTTTCATGGTAAAAACTCCAACATTTTGTTGCACAAAATGAGAAGGATTTAAAGCATGGCATGGAGAAGGGATAGGATAAGGATTAAGTGGTTTGATCTAGTTCGAATTCAAATCAATTTGAATTCAAAACTCAACCACCTGATCCTCATCCAATTGGGGCATCAGAAGGGCTGAGGTATGAGGCATTTCTCGTGCCATTCTCTTCTCAAATCATTGCACAAAAATTAGCCTTCCAAAGGGTGTAGGCGACAACCAAAGGATAGGGATAAGAGTAAGGTTGTTTCAAGTCAAATTCAAACCATTTGAATTCGAATGATGGAACAAACTTATCCTAATCCTTTATGGACCAGAGAATAGGCATCAAGGTACTCTTGGGCATGAGAAAAATTCATGCAAAGACACTTCTCGTGTGATGAAAAAATTGGAAGCAGAGAAAGGAGGCACAGGTGATTTGTCCAGTTTGAATTTGAATTCAATTTCTCATCCAATTAGATTCCAACCAAATTAGGTTAGATCCAATTAGACTACTGAACCTAATCTAATTAGGTAGCAAATAATTTTGATTAAATTTTAATCAAATTAAAAATTAATCAAGCTCAAATTTTGAACAAATCAAAAATCGAAAACCCTTAATGATTAGGTCATCTCATAACCTAGTCGAATCAACCTAAATTGAATCTAATTCAATTAGATTTGATCCAAACCTCAATGCTCAATCAAATTAAGCTAATTAACAATCTAATCATTAATCAATCCTTCTATAGTTCATCAATAATTAGTGAATTAATTTATTGCAATTCTTGCACAGGGTTAATCATCAATCGAATTGACTATTATCTCCTAAAATGATTCTTAATCATCGATCAGCTACATGATTAGTCAGAAACTTTTTTTAAGTGTGATCCCATAGATTTGAACCTAAGTCGATAGTACAAAAATAATCTTTTTATACCAATCAAAGTGACCATCTAAAAATAGTACCCGACGTTCGGATACGTCGAAAGATTGCAAAGCAACATTCAAGAATCTATTGGTATATGATTATCATATAATTCATCCTTTTGACCCAAATACTCAAAATGAACTAGGATTTAACTGTCAACTCTGATATGGTTATTCACATTGTATTTAAATTTTTTAAATCCATCACATGAATTATCCCAGTCAAGATTTTACTGAATTGAAACATACTGATACATTAACTTCCACTTATTTGGAGGGGTCAATTCCATCTTGACTCACTCACCAATCTCGCAAGTATTTGACTGTGTCCAGAAATCTTTCATCGCTGAATTAGAAATTCAAGTAGTCCAACACCAAAGCACAGTGAGTTGTTTGTAAGTCACCTTGGTAATCTCAGGTCGGAGGGACATTTATATCCATATCCTTCGTGAGCTACTCTTGATAGTAGAGTGCTTAGCAGTTGGTCACATTCAGTGAGATGTACTCCTACGTCTCACTTGCATGCCATGCCAGTATCTCCACACTCCTTGGTTAAGAGGACAACCAACGTATATGACACACAACAACCTACACTTGATATAGCTATCATCCTAATAATAGTATATCATTTGGTCATGAATTAAGGTTTAAGGACTAAATAATATATCCTCCTATATCGATTCAAATAGTCCTAAAGACTTCATCATAAAATAAGAGTTCAAATAAGATGTACAAAGAGTGATAAAAAAACTAAATAATATTTATTAATTCCATAATTTATATACAATTATAATGATTAGCATAAACGTCAACAGATTGATGATTAACTTTGAGACATAATTCCCAACAACTTTTACTTGAACTAAAGTCCATCGGTACAGTATCGTATATCCATCTTTGATTTATAATCTTCGAACTCTTTGACATCGAGAGCTTTAGTAAATGGGTCAGTCAGATTCTTCTTTCCATCGATCTTCTGAAGCTTGATGTCACCTCGATCCACGATCTCCCGGATCAGATGGTAGCAGCACAGAATGTGCTTGATCCACTGATGTCACTTCGGTTCCTTCATTTGAGTAATGGCACCAGTACTGTCACAGTGCAACAAGATGAGGCCATCAAGAGAGGGTGCCACTCCAAGTTCGTCGATGAACTTTCATAACCACACAGCTTCTTTTGTAACATCTGATGCCGCGATATATTCTACCTCGCAAGTAGAGTCTGTCACGGTGTGCTACTTGAAACTCTTCTAGCAGATTGCTCCACCATTTAGGATATAAATATATCTCGATACGCTCTTGCCATCATCATGATCTGACTGAAAATTAGAGTTTGTAAATCTCACAAGTTTTAAGTCGATTTCTCCATAGATGAGCCACTAGTCCTTAGTATTTCTCAAATACCTAAGGATGGTCTTTACGACCTTCCAGTGGTTCTTACCTGAATCGGATTGGTATCTACTCACTACCTCAAGTGAGTATGCCACGTCTGATCTCATACATATCATGACATATATAATAGATCCCACTGCCAAGCATATAGAATTTTACTCATACGCTCTCTCTTGAGGAATTGTTGGACAATCACTCTTTGAGAGAAAAGTTTTTTGATCTATCGGAAGATAGCTTTCTTGAAATTCTCCATACTGAACTATTTCAACACAGTGTCAATGTACGTAGATTGGGATAATCCAAACAACCTTTTAGATCTATCTCTATAGATCTTCATCCCAAGGATGTAGGATGCTTCTCCCAAGTCCTTCATGAAGAACTGTGATGATAATCAAACCTTTATTTTCTGTAATATAGAGATGTTATTCTCGATTAAGAGAATATCATTCACATACAGAATAAGAAATACTATTATAGAGTTATTAACCCATATATATATATAGGATTCTTCTCCATTCTTAATGAAGCCATACGTTCTGATCACTTTATCAAAATGCGTATTCCAACTTTGAAATGCCTGCTTAAGTCCATAAATGAATCTCTGAAGCTTGTACTCCTTAGACTCATCTGTAGATATGAAATCTTCAGGTCATATCATATATACCTCTTCTTCTAACTCTCCATTTTGAAGGTTATTTTTACATCTATTTATCAGATTTCATAGTCCAGATGTGCTGCTATTGCAAGTATGATTCGAATAGATTTAAACATTATCACAGGAGAAAATATCTCATCATAGTCTATACCATAATATTGATGGTAACCCTTGACAATCAGATAGATTTTATAGATCTCCACCTTCCTGTCTGCACCCCTCTTCCTTTTGAAGATCCACTTACACCCTATGGATTTTACTCCTTCAGGTGGGTCAACTAATGTCCATATATTGTTGATCTTCATAGATTCTATTTTGAATTTCATAGTTTCTAGCCACTTATTGGAGTCAGATCTCTGCATCGCATCTATGTAGATGATCGGATCCTCATTGTTCTCATCGAGTTCAATTGGATCACCGTTTCGAACCAAGAAACCATAGTATCTGTCCGATTGATACAGTACTCTATCGGATCTCCTTAAAAATATTTTTACAATAGATTTTGGGTTTGATCTAATTAAATCTGACTCTATGAATTTACTAGATTGTGTCAGTTTTTCTACCGATTGAACTTCATCAAGTTCAATCTTTGAGGCATTAGCTCCTTCTCCAAGGAACTCTTTTTCTAAAAAGACTATCCTATTGCTGACGAACACTTTCTATTCATCAGTATGGTAGAAGTAATATTTTTTGGTCTCTTTTAGGCATCATACAAATAGACACTTATCAGATCTAGGTCCAAGCTTATCAGTTTTCAAATGTTTGATATAAGCTGGATACCCTCAAACCCTAAGGTGAGAGAGTACTGGCTTACGTTCTGTCCACATCTCATGTGATATTCTACTTATGAACTTACTCAAAATTTTATTTAAAATAGAACAAGCTGACTCGAGTGCATATCCCCAAAAGAAGATCAATAGACTTGCAAAGCTCATTATGGACCAAACCATGTCTAATAGGATTTGATTTCTCCTTTCTGACATACCATTATGCTGTGGTATTCCAAGAGGAGTCCACTATGAGAGAATCTCATTCTCTTCTAAGTATGTCAAAAACTCACTGAAGAGGTATTCACCTCTTCGATCGGATCGAAGAGTTTTAATACTCTTTCCAGTTTGTTTCTCTATTTCATTACAGAATCATTTGAATATTTTAAATGATTCTGACTTATGTGCCATTAAATAGATGTGTCAATACCTCGATAGATCATTTGTAAATATAATGAAATAATAATATCCATCTCTGGCACTCATGTTCATGGATCCACATACATCAGTATGTATCAAACCTAGAACTTCACTAGCTCACTCATCTTTTTCAGTAAAAGTAGACTTGGTCATTTTTTCAAGTAAACTGGACTCACAGATTGGAAGTAATTCATAATCACTAATTTCGAAGATTCTCTCTTGAGTCAACCTATTTATTCTGTTCTTGTTAACATGACCCAACCTACAGTGCCAAAGGTAGATGTCGGTGACATCATCAATTCTAAGGTATTTACTGAACATGTACATTACACTAATAGGTTGTGGTAATATATAAATTCTATTATTCAGCTGTCCATTCATCATATTAATACCATTTATAATGATATTAAAATTATTTTTTTATTAAAATCTCATAACTGTACATGGCCAAAAGACCTACAGGAATAATATTCAATAAAAAAGGACAAAAATGATATTCATTAGAATAATTATATTGAACTTGAATACAAGCTTAATAATCTCTAACGCTAGAACTGAAGCTGATCCTCCATCTCTAACATTAAAGAATCTTTCATCTTTTTCAAATCTCCTACTGACTTGTAGATCCAGCAATGAATTGCAAATATTAAAAGAACTTTCGATATCTAATACCCAAGCAGTAGAATTATAAATTGAGAAATTATAAGATGTTATCATATAATTATCTTGTCCAGCAATAGCTTGCTTATTTCTCAGTCTATTTGAATCCACAGAGGCAATGTATTAAGGATAATTTCTCTTCCAGTGCCCTTGCTTCTTGCAGTAGAAGTATTTTATTTGACTCTGGTCAGACTTAAGTTTTTTTTTATCTGATTGGGCTTGGACGTCCAGTTTTTTGCACCTTTTTCTTATTTTTTTTTCTTTTCTTAAAGGGTCGACGCCCAGAAGAAGACCTTCCCACCACATTCACCGACTCCTTGTGGAGCTGATGATCCTTCTCAAAGTTCTGCAGCAACCCCAACAAACTATGGTAGTTGACTGTAGGCTTTGTCATTCGATAATGAGTAAGAAAAGGAAGGTAGGATTTAGGCAGAGAGTTCAGAATAACATCCTTCCCCAACTGCTCATGCAGAAAAAAATTGAGCTTGCTTAAACGCTCAATCATCTCAATCATGTACAGTACATGATCAGTGACTGACACTCCTTTTCTCATTCGAGCATTGAAGATGGCACAACTTGTCTTGTGTCTCTCAACATCGTTGGGCATGCCAAAGGATTCATTCAACATTGGTAACATGTCCTGAGATTGAGCATTCTTGAATCGATGGCTGAACTCATTATTCATTGCCGCCAGCATAATGCAATGAATCGTTGTTCGATCGTTGAGCCA
The DNA here is from genome assembly GCF_000442705.2 of Elaeis guineensis. Lineage (NCBI taxonomy): Eukaryota > Viridiplantae > Streptophyta > Magnoliopsida > Arecales > Arecaceae > Elaeis > Elaeis guineensis. The sequence goes on from NC_026001.2 coordinate 30,988,950, forward strand.
CTTCTGATAAGTGTCTTAGACCGTACTGCAGGTGTTCGGAGCTAGCTCCTCAGGTGCCGGATCTGTCAACTCGTACATGATCCATTCGTGCTCTAGGACTATTTTCAACTTTCGATATCAACTATCAAAATTAGATCCCATCAATTTATCACTATCTAATAGTGATTGAAGCGACAAAGTAGTGGCCATAACTACAAAAAAAAAAATCAAAATTTAGTTAGTATATGAATTGATTAAGCTCAAAGATATGGATTTTAGTCTAAAGGTTCTCTCACTATTTTATTCAAATTGGTAGCCTCTATCTCCAATTTGAGAAATTACACTAATTTTCTAGCAGAGACCAGAATCCTCATAGGCTGAACATGGGTCCGAGTGTGGCTCGACCAATCTCTGTGCATCCATGGGTAGGTTCTTAACCAATTATTTTACCAAATAATTTTTAGCATTCAATTTTGCCCTAGACACTTCTTCAGCAAGCGTGTGGTGTCTCCATTAAAAGTTCTGGTTAGGTCTAACCATTAACATATCAAAATTTAGTACATTTGACAAATGAGTGATCTGATCTGAGTGTGTCTCGGCCAATCTGACCATCATCAGAAAGACACAACTAAATTAACATATTATGAATAATAATTCCGACAGCCAGATTAGCATCAGGCGTGTGGCACCTCTAATGATCATCCAAACTTTTAGATCCATTATCATCCAACTTAATAAGAGACTATGATCTTGTTATCACCATAAATATTTCATTTTTAAAAATTTAATAATTTTAAAAGATTTAATTAGATGAAATGAAAGATGAGAAAAGACTTGACCAGTTAATCTTAATCCTTTTACTGACTTCACCAAGTCAGATCAAAGAAGATTAAGCAAAAGCTGGTCCAGCCAATCAGTCATAAATCCTCTTACTGACTTCACTAAGTCATGAAGAAGACTTTAGACAAGTTGAACTAGGGGCACCTAAATCAATCATACTGATTTTCTAATTAGCATGGGTCAACTTCAATCATCACGTGATCTGATCAAAATATGATTCACCACATTAGCCAGATAAGTGAGATCGGTGGGAGGTTAAAGCCATTAAGTCACCATAGACTCAATCTATACGAGAAGCTCCTAATTAATGACCACTGATTAAGACTGTCATACTTACCCCAGACATCAACTAGTTAGTCAGTTTCAATTCAATCAACTTATAGATTTGGATTCGACCATGGAGCTATGATCAAGGTCCATCTTAGTCTAATCAAAGATATGGACTTGACCAACTATAACTATTGAGAATTGATTAAGAGAAGAATTGATCCAATCAGAATTAACTATTAATTAGATTTGATTAATTACTAACATAGTCCATTATCAATGATTTCTAACCCTAGGTCTAACCCAATTAAATGGACTTGACTCGAGCCAACCCATAAATTCATGAATTATGAAATTTATGTCTTAGATCTTTGATTTTCAAATCTAGATCACTTAATTCATAATTAAGTTTTGGGCTAATATGTGTTGGGGTTCGGTATTTGAAAACATTTTCAAATTTTCTAAAATATTTTCACAAACTGACATACAATCAAATAAACTTTAATTTCAGATCTAACATACAATATATCATATCTAAAATAAATTTTTTTTTAACTCTTTTCATTGTTCATCTTTATGGAAAAGACCACGTAGCACCCCTACACATCATAGGAGAACCATATCGAATAGGAGAAAAGGGCAATAAAATCCTACTTTCTCCTATGACCGGATGGCTATGAGGATCTATCCAATTCGATTACTATACTACTCAAATTTTAGATTAATTATTTAAATTTAATTTAAATAATTAAAATTAGATTAAAATCAAATTATATGCAAAATATTCATGTCAAGAGCAATGAAGCACTGATACCAATTGAAGGAGAAATAGACAGTTCAAAGCATGTATTTTTAAAATTTTTATAGTAAAAAATAATAGATTAAACACATTAATCTCCTACATATACTTTTAGATTAGAAGATGGAGCTACTCAAAGAGGTGGTGGTGAAGGAGTTTGGAACAAGACTCTTTTGTATTTTTTCTCACACAAAAGACTAGAGTCGAAACCTTAGAACCCATCCTAAATCTCACGCCCAAAGAGGAAGGTCACTTCCTCTGTTTTTCATGCACGGAAGCCCGCCCCTCTTTGTTTCACACCCCCTCTCACTGAGAAAATTATTTTTCATGATAAAACTCCAACATTTTGTCACACAAAATGAGAAGGATTTAAAGTGTGGCATAGAGAAGGGATAGGATAAGGATTAAGTGGTTTGATCTAGTTCGAATTCAAACCAATTTGAATTCAAAACTCAACCACCTGATCCTCATCCAATTGGAGCGTTAGAAGGGCTGAGGTGTGAGACATTTCTCACACTATTTCCTTCTCAAATCATCACACAAAAATCAGCCTTCCAAAGGGTGTAGGCGACAACCAAAGGATAGGGATAAGAGTAAGGTAGTTTTAAGTCAAATTCAAATTATTTGAATTCAAATGATGGAACAAACATATCCAATCCTTTGAGGACCAAAGAATAGGCGTCAAGGTACTTCTAAGCATGAGAAAAATTCATGCAAAGACACTTATCGCATGATGAAAAAAATTGGGCGTAGAGAAAGGAGGCGCAGGTGATTTGTCAAGTTTGAATTTGAATTCAATTTCTCATCCAATTAGGTTCTTAACCCAATCAAATTAGGTTAGACCCAATTAGATAATTGAACCTAATCTAATTAGGTAGCAAATAGTTTTGATTAAATTTTAAATAAATTAAAAATTAATCATGCTTAAGTTTCAATCAAATCAGAAATCGAACATCCTTAGTAATTAGATCATCTCATAACCTAATCAGATCAAACTAAATTGAATTGAATTCAATTAGATTTGATCCAAACCTTAATACTCAATTAAATTAAGTTAATTAGCAATTTAATTACTAATCAATTCTCTTACAATTCATTAATAATTAGTAAATTAATTTATTGAAACTCTTGCACAGGGTTAATCATCAATCGAATTGATTATTATATCCTAGAATGATTCTTAATCGTCGATCAGCCACATGATCAGTCAGAAACTTCTTTTAAGTATGACCCCATAAGTTTGAATCTAAATTGATAGTACAGAAATAATCTTTCTATATCAATCAAAGTGACCATCTAGCAATGGTACCCAACATTCAGATAGATCGAAAGATTGCAAAGCAACATTCAAGAACCTATTAGCATATAGTTATCGTATAATTCATCTTTTTGACCCAAATGCTCAAGGTGATCTCAGATTTAACTGTCAATCCTGATATGGTCATCCACATTGTATTTTAATTTTTCAAATCTATCACATAGATTATCCCAATTGAGGTTTTACTAAATTGAAACATACTGATACATTAACTCTTACTTATTCGGAGGGATCAATTCTATCTTGACTCATCGACTTCATAAGTACTTGACTGTGTCCAAAAATTTTTTATCATTAAATTAAAAATTTAGATAGTTCGGCATCAAAATATAGTGAGTTGCTTGTAAGTTACCGTGGTGATCTCAAATCAGAGGAATATTTATACCTATATCCTTCATGAGCTACTCTTGACAGTAAAGTACTCAGCAGTTGATCACATTCAGTGAGATGTACTCCTACATCTCATGTGCATACCATGCCTGTGTCTCCACACTCTTTGGTTAAGAAGACAATCAATGTACATAGCACACAACGACCTATACTTGATATAGCTATCGTCCTAATAATAGTATATCATTTGGTCGTAAATTAAGATTTAAGGACTAAATGATATATCCTCCTATATCTATTCAAATAGTCCTAAGGACTTCATCACAAAATAGGAGTTTAAATAAGACATACACAGAGTGATAAAAAAACTAAATAATATTTATTAATTTAATAATTTATATATAATTATAATGATTAGCACAACCGTCAACAGACTGACGATTGGCTTTGGGATACAATTTCCGACAATATCAATCCAAATTTCAATCCGATAAACTCTCGAAGGGCACAAATATTGATCTGAATTTCAGTCTGACATGGTCTTGGGGAATATGGATATTATTCCAGATTTTGAACCAGTATAATCCGAAGGGCTGGATCCCCCCATCAGCCAATAGGTCTTATGCTGACCACAAGACCGAAGTGACCTTACTCTAGTCTTGAACCAGTGCGATACGATATTGATATCTAGAGTGAGATTATCTTTGAATTCTTTCAAAAATATCGATCTCTAGATTGAATCTTAAACTTGATCTGTTCGAGGTCATACAAATAAAGGTATGTCTGAACCTTGATTTTTAATTAGCTGATAACTGGTAAGGTTAAAGTTATCAATTTTTGGTTCTGTTGAATTATAAAGATATATGTAATTATTTTATCCTAGCAAGCTATGAAATTTACTAGAACACGTACACCAAATCATGATGCCTGAGAAAATATTTCTTGCATTGATGTAAAAAGAAAATACAAAAGTAGAAACCCATATCAGTTTACATGTTCCAAAAAAAAAGAAGACCTGTATCAAGTCAATACATCCCAAAAGAAAGAAAAATCTTTACCAGATGATTACTGGAGCATTGGAACCCTTCTTGATTGATTCCTCTTTAGACCGCCCTGGCTCCTCAGCAACATCAATGGTAATGGGCCCTGCGGCTGTAGTGGACTCTAATTTCTTGACGACCTTGAGAACCTCAGTCTCGACTGGAGGCACAATAGATATAGGCTCTACGACGATAGCCTCAATTATACTCCCATTGGCAAGATCCCAACCTGATTGCTTAGTTGGCTCCTCCACCACTTCAGTGGGTGGCTCAAGATCCCTTTTTATGCCCATCGCAATAGTCATTTTTGGAGTGATCTTGGAGATATCTACCTCAGGATCTAATTTTTTGATTAAATTGTGGCACTAACTAAATGCATAATGATATGCACCTTCGGAGCTCTCAGATACTTCCTCCTCGAATTCCTCGGAGGCCTTGTATAGCTCCACCACCTTGGCCGCCTTATCCTGCTTTTGTTTAACTTGCTTCTTCAAGGCCTCAATGGCCTTCTCATGAGCCTCATTAGTCTTCTCTGCCTCTTTAAGCCTCGGCTCCAATTTCTTGTTCTTCTCAGCCAGAGTGTGCAAATCGAAAATCTTCTTCTCTTGGTCATTGATTTTTCGTTGAAGGTCCAAGAGATTTTGGTTCTTCTCCTTCGACGTCTTCAGTTTCTCTTGAAGTTGATTCTTGAGTCCCGTAGCAAGTTCAGACTTCTTTTTCTTTTTCTTTTAGAGAATGATTAGATTGGCATCCATGGTCTCTTTATTTTTCAACAAGTAAGCTATGTTCTCATACATGACCTTGAAATCGATGGCGGCTTGTAGGACAAAGGTTCAGATCGGTCACAAAGGTTCAGATCAATTACCTACCGAAGTAAAAAAAAAAAGGGAGAAAAACTTACATGCATGAGGTACTCGAAGTCATGGTTGGCGGTCTCCTTTGATTTATTTTTTCGGCATGCCTCCAGATCAACGGTCAGCATCAATGATTCAAGAAGATTGTGGCCCAATTAGGGCCACTCCAAAAGTGACATTCTTGTCATGGTATCTCCCTCGATCGAGCTCGATGGGGTCGCGGAAGCTGCAGTCGGCTTGCATCCTATCTCCTTGAAAGGCAGTGCAGGTCGGACGTTGTTACTTTTCATCCTCACCAAAGTGGATTGACGAGGTGGGGGCTCAAGTGATAAGGCTTGGGGAGAATTTTGTGATCCCCGGGAGGTGTCACTTCTCCCCGAATTGGTCAGAAAAAGGGTAGCAGAAGAAGATTGGGATGGCGCTTGGGCAAGAGGATGTTCCACACCTTTGACTCTCTTTGGTGCAAGGGCAGTAGCAGATGTCTTTGACTGATCTTTTCTCTTTCTATCCTCCACTCTTACTGGATTGAACCTCATTTCTACATTAGACATATATTTCAGAATAATAGAGATGAAAAAGAAAGGATAAAGTTGAAAAGTAAAATACTTCGATCTTATCCCAAGAAGAGTACAGGTAGATATCAGCATCATACAACACCTAATCATTAACTAGAGAGGATAGCTTGGGTACTTTGGTTGTAATTAGAGTTGAATGAGCCACTTTATCTCTGGGGAGAATTTTATCTTTGAAATTATGCTTGGTGTCCGGACGTTCCCAGGAAGTCCTAAAACCCCATGGAATAGGAGCCTAGACAAAGAAAAAATGGCCTTTCCAGTCGTAAATTGAAGAAGGAAGATTAGGTCCAAACTTATAATTTTTTTGAGATGAAAAATACCACCAACCTTTCTCACTCGGATGCCTTCTCAAAAAGATCAAAAACCTAAATAGAAAGATTCTAAGATATATGTGAAGGAAATTATACATGATTATGAATACTATGATCATTCTAATTGCATTCGAAGTTATCTGGGTAGGGTAGACCCTATGAAAATCAAAAACATTATTGAAAAGGTGGTGCATTAGAAACTGCAGATCAGATCGAAAGGACTCATCATAGAAGGCTATACAAATCTCGGGAGGTTCAGAAATCTGACCTTCCAGACCCGGCACTATCATTTCATATTCGTCGGGTATATCGTATTTTTCTCTAAGGGTTATGAGGTTCTCTTCAGTCAAAATGGATCCCTCTATTTTCAGACCAAGGTAGTTCGTGAGATCATGCATAGGAGATTCTACTCTATGATCCAAACTCCTCTCATTTATGGAATCGATTTTAAGGTCCTCCCAGAGTGAATTTTCTATCTCAATAGCCAATAAAGGCTGGGTTGACCTAATTTGTAAGTCATCTATGGTCTCTTTCCCCTCTCTACCTCTCTTAGACATATTTCTCGAAGGAAAATGTAAAGGAGAAATGAAAAGAATTGAAAAAGGAAGAAAAGCTACTCTATGACTAAAAGAAAATATATGAGAAAAGATCGGTATCTAAAAGGGACAGATGAAATCCTATCAGGAGATGAAGAATGAACTTCTTTTCTCCTTCTCTGATGAAGTTTCTCGCTATTTCCGATGACTGTTCAATGCAAAGAAGCCTTTGGAAATAATTCGGCAGCAACTCCACATGATAATAGCAAAAATGAAAAGTAATCGGGGGGCAAAAGCCTTTTGTAGGCGAATCGACGGCCTAGATTGACTGATCTTATTGCTGATTCGCGATACTTGGTGCTAATCCGACAACTCGATTAGACGACAATTAGGCACATCCCCCCATAAAATTTAGCCACAACATGCCGATCCATGCCCAAGCTGATAAGCCAATTAAGTGTGGACAAATGGTACACTCTTATTTGATATTTTCAAACCACCTATCCAAGCAATGATGGCAGAAGATTTAATGGATCATTCCTTGAAAGGTCAAGTCTCTTCATTTTCAACCAAGTAATTAATTTTGATACTCTCGAAGTGTGGTGCATTTATTTCATGCGGCAACAATACTAGTCCAGAAAGCCCCGAGATAAAACATAGAGATAAGATCTCCTGGCTGATAAAAATTAGACCAAAAGATAAGTACGAAGATAAGATCTCCAGGCTAATGAAAATCGGGCTAAAATTCTACAATGGAGATAAGATTTTCTGGCTAGTAAAAATTGAGCCAAAAGGGCAAATATGTAGATAAGATCTCCTAGCAGGTAAAGGATCGAGCAAAACAACGAATACGGAGATAAGATCATCTGACTGATAAAAATTGGGGCAAAAGGTAAATATGGAGATGAGATCTCTTGGCCAGTAAAAACTATGCCAAAAAGTAAATATGGAGATGAGATCTCCTGACCGATGAAAATTGGGTCAAGAAGCAAGTATGAAGATAAGATCTCCTGACCAGTAAAAATCAGACCAAAAGATAAGTATCGAGATAAGATCTCTTGATCAGTGAAAATTGGATTAAAATTCAACAATGGAGATTAGATCTTCTGACCGATAAAAGTTGAGCCAAAAGAGCAAATATGGAGATAAGATCTCCTAGCCGGTAAAGGATCGAGCAAAATAGCGAATACGAAGATAAGATCTCCTGATCGATAAAAATTGGATCAAAAGATAAATATGGAGATGAGATCTGGTCAGTAAAAATTGGACCACAAAGTAAATACGGAGATGAGATCTCCTGACCGATAAAAATCAGATTAAAATTTAATAATAGAGATAAGATCTCCTGACCGATAAAAATCAGTCCAAAAGGGCAAATATGGAGATGGTATCTCCTGACTGATGAAAACTGGGCCAATAAGTAAGTACGAAGATAAATTCTCCTGATTGGTAAAAATCGAGCCAAAAGATAAATATGAAGATGAGATCTCCTGATCGGTAAAAAACTGAGTCGAAAGGTAAATACGGAGATAAGATCTCCTGGCTGGTAAAATCCGATCTCGATGGCGAATATCTCCTAAACTGGTGAAAATCCAACCTTATGAAGATACTTTTACTTTCTAATCTAATCGAAAGATTATCACCTCGGACATAGAAAGTGGAGGGCAAAGTATTGGTGCACTAAACTAGCCTTAAGATACGTGACATCATCATATGAGATCAAAGAGATCAATCTCAAAGCACCAGATTCCAACAGATCAATTTACCGATTAGCAGATTTAGCTTGGTATATTACCGACCTGAATAAAAGACATCCTAGTATTCTGTCCAAGATGATGTCTTAGTTGACAAAAGAATATTCAGATCAAGTATTTACCGACCTAAATCTCGATGCCTCCTATATCCCGGATGACTATTATGACGTCTCTGTTTCACCCCGATCATCTACTGAAGTGAACTATTATAATGACAAACAGAATCATTCTGTGAACATCCATAGTGGTTTCTATAACCAAGCCACAGCTGGCCACGATCTCATATATAGTTGGCAGGTACAGTCAGGTATAATCTCATGTCTAGCTCATATGCACAGCTGCATGCCAGTTCACTTTTAGGTGGTTCTCAACTGCCTAACAAACTTCTCTAACGGTCTAACAAACTCTGGAACGGTCTCCTCAACTCCTCTATAAATAGAGGATCAGGGATCCTCTATCGAAAAGTTCTACTCTCTGAAACTAGGAGAGACTCTGTCGGTGGGAAACTAGGTCAAAATCTTGGCTCCTACCCAGTTCTCTTTCAGTTCCATTCGATCTCTCTTTCTCTCTCACTCTTTTTCATCTCTGTTCTCAAGGTTTGAACTGACTTAAGCATCAGAGGGTTAAGAACTGGAGGATCCTGATCTGATTTCTTGACTGATTTTACAGATTGAAAGAATTTCCTCCAGATCGCAAGGATCATTCCAGTCTAGCCTCATTCAATTCGATCCATCCTACTCCAGATTTTGAGCCTTGCAGCAACAAATATTATATATATTATATTTATGATATATATTATATTAAAATATATTATTGATCATATTATTGTCATATTATTATTTAATTATAATTTTAAATTATAATAAAAATATATTATTGGAATTTATATTTTATTATGATTACTTCTATTTGCTGTATTTTTCTAATTAAAAAAATTATTATTATTAAAATAATAATATGCTATAAGTATAAATAAAATTATTAATTTTATATAATTAATATTTTTTATTAGATTAATAATTTAAAAGATTAAAAATGTATTTTATGAAATATATTAGAGATAGATTTGGTATTATATGGATCTTCGATTTTTATGGGACTATAAAATAGATTATTGTTGAAATTTGGAGATCTCCGATCACTATATTATATCAAATACGATAATTTTAGATCAACTAAATTAGTTTGGGATAAAAATCATCCGTGATCTAAGATCATTCCATTTGAGTCGTAAAAGCGGTGTTCTTGGCGATCCATCTATACCGGCGGTTATCGAGTTTCCTCGGTCTATGCTGCCAACCGCAGACAGACTACTCTGTTCCCACTTACATATCCATCTCCCCTCCTCACTTCGTCGCTGATTCCATCAGCTTTCTTCTCCGCCTGCGTCCGTCTCCTTCCGAGATGGATCCAAACCCTAAATCCTTCCCCATCCTCTCCTACGTCATGTCCCGCCTCCCTTCCATCGTCGGCCGCCGATCCCAGAGCCCCCTCGAGCCCGACATCGAGCAGCCCCCCGTCGACGACTCCGGCCGCCACAGCGATGCGGTGGAGCTCGTCGAGCGCATGCCCTGCCTCAACAACCCTGAGCTCCTCGCCGCCATGGCTGCAGCCGTCTCCGACGTCGCCAAGACCCGCTCTGTCCTCCAGACCCTCGGGGAGCGCCCCGACCACGAGGCCGTCGACGACGCCCGCGCCCGGATCGCCGAGATCGAGGCCACCCTAGCCCGGGAGCTCGAGGAGATCGTCCGCGCGCCGCGGCCGGATGAGGTGGACCGGCTCCAGTGGCGCGCGGAGCAGGCGGAGAGGGAGAAAGAGTGCCGGGCCCGCACCGAGCGGGAGCGGCGCGCGTACAGGGCTGTGATTCAGCTCGACGAGATGCACGAGGCGTACGAGAATTTGCTCAAGGAGGCCGAGGAGCGGCTGGTGAAGATTTACCGATCGGCGGAGGCCGTTGGCAGTGGCGACGAGGGCAGCAGCGTTCCTGTTGGGCAGGAGGACGAGCCGGTGAACGAGGAGGTGATCAGGATCTTGCAAGAAGCGTCGGAGAAGTGCCTGGAGAGGGTGGACCTGTCGGACCGCCAACTGAGGTACCTTCCAGAGGCATTCGGGAAGCTGCGTGGATTGGTCTCTCTTAACCTCTCCAGCAACCAGTTAGAGGTTTGTAGCGATCTTCTTCTCACGAGCTTCCATACTTGATATATTATCTCCTTTTGCTGGAGGGTTCATGGTCGATGGCTATTTTTTTGGTTGTGTAGTGTTATGTTGAGCATTTATTTGGTATTCCATAAAGGGTTGTCTTTGAAAAGTTTGAATTTGCTGTCATAGCATCCTGGAGCATGAAGGCTTGGTGTTATGTGATTATGATCATCCCTTTTGGTTTCATGAATTGATGATTGTTATCATTTTGTTGCCATGAGCTCCTAGTAGCATGTGTTTATCAAGAATAATAAACCCATTCTTGCTAAGAAGTAAATTGCAAATTCCTCAACATGCTCAAATTGATGCTGTATTATCTCATTCGTGGTTGAGGCTCCTCTTCTTTTGTGTGCTTTATTCATATCGAGCATGTGCTTTTCTGTGTTTAGTTCATAAGCTGGTACATAAAGATGGAATTAATTGTTCTCTCTCAATGCGAGAAATGTGATACAAAGTAACAATATCCAGTTTTGGTGCCTAATCGTTTTAAAATTAGATGTCTGCCTGTTATAGACATCATGGGGGGGGGGGGCGCAAAAACTTCTACCTTATTCCTTAGAACCAGATTTAATTCTTTTTCCTTGTACCCTAATGGTATTGTAATTAATAGCTGGTGCTTTTGTACTTGCTTGGTTTTCTAGAAGGTGTAGACAGTGGTTGATAGTATATAGGAATCTATACAACTTCAGATTTTTTCATATAATATCAATCAAATATAAATTGAAGCTATGGATCCATTTATTTTATTTATGATTTAAGAATGTATTTACTATCTTAGGCTTTTGTTTCTTCTTCCAATTTAAACATGCACTAGTTTCTCCTTGCTTTTATATCTTTGAAGTGCCTTACTTTCCCAACACCCCTCTTGATTCTTAAGAACACTCCTACTATAGGCTGCTATGGTTAAAATTAGTTCGTAGACATTAATCATCTCTTAGGCCTTCTTTGGTTGCAAGATAGCAAATGAGGGGATAGAACACCTATTCATGTGTATCCCTTCAAGTTCTGTTATTCGTTAGATAAATTAATTTATGTTTGGTTGCGTCAAACACTATTCCATGTAGGGATTGTGGGATAACTTTAAAAATCTGTTTGGTTGCATGGAGCTGGGGTAAGGGGATCTAAGTCCTTTCTATAGAAATGGACAAGATTCCCCCTTGCTGCCTCTTGAATTTGATTGTGGAGCAATCATGTTACCATGAGACCCTTCTCCCATGAAATGGCATCCGAAACAGGCCTAACTAAGCTTTGCAGAAGTAACCAAATTGCCTAAATGCAATCAATTACAAATCTTAATTACTTGTAGGTCATGTATGTAATACAAGTGCAAACTCACCGTGATATTTATTTTTTTAAATTTTTTTGAATGTTAACAATGATATTAAAAAAAAAACTCACCACAATCCTTTTTTTTTAAAATGTTAGCTAGAATAACGTGATATAGGTTGGCATGTTCATGGAATCAAGGACAAAGAAGATATGTACAATGATGGGTGAATGATATGGTAAGACTTAGGATGGTAGGTTGATTAGTAGATTGTGCGGTTGCTCATCCCGAAGAGATAAGCTGGCCTAGCACCAAGGACTGTTGAACCAGAACCAGATCCCATGTCGGTTGGTCGCCGGTATGGTTCGGTATGAGTCCGTATCGATTTGTGCTAGACCGAACCGACAGGGCAAAGAAGGGGAGAGGGAGAAAAGAGAAAGAGAGAGAGGGGGGATAGAAGGAAAGGGAGAGGAAGAGAGGACCTCTGGTAGCCGTCGGAGTCCATCCAAGCTCTTGCTGAGCTTGATAAGGATGGAGAGGGAGAAGAAGAGAGACGGAGAGATGTTTATCGGGTTATCGGAGACACTTAGAGGCCTCTAGACAAAACGGCGATGCCATCGCGATCTCTCCGACGGTCGGTGAGCCAGCTGTTAGATGTGTGTCCTAGAAACCAGATTAGCTGACACATGAACACTTTCTGGGGTACAATTTTGTAATTGAATTTTGAAATTAATAAAATTTGGATTACTTTTCCATTCATGATTATGTGTACTTTTATTGTGTCTATGAATCATCTGAGGAATTAACGGATAATGACACATATTCTTAAAGAGTTGAGAATTTGAGGTACGTGTCATTAGTGGTTAATTTCTAAATTGCTTTTAGTCATAGGATCATTATGGGGATGATGATTGATCCAGACAGATTGGTGCACAGATCGCTTCCTTCGGATAGATGAGTCTCGAGTTTGCAGTGTAGGGACACTGGAGCGAGAGTATCAGTGGTTGCTAGAGAACAACTGGTACTGAGCGTGACCAACACGAGAAGTCACTAGAATGGCTATCCACTCGTCAGTGACTTACTCATAGCTGCAGTGGTGTAGATAGTTCTTTGATCTGAGATGCCTCGACTGTTCATAGTTGGGTTGCTGTAATTTGACTGCATAATCACTTAGTTATCTAGCCATTTGGAATCTTGCGGTGTATGTTGGCTACAGTAGGTCCATTGTAGGAATAGGGTGTGCATCAAGATAGGATCTGTCGACCATGGTAGACAGAGAGAGGTCCTATATGGTTCATGAGATTGAGTCCTACAATCCATGACCATGGTAGGTGAGTGATAGAAAAGAGTTTTCATATGAATTCGAGTCGATTGAATCTGACATATGATGGATGAACGGGTTTGACGAGTTATCCTTGACTTGCATTCTATCGGAACTCACGATAAAAGAATCGGACTATACGATAACTGCACTTAGAGGTTCAAAATTTTTATTCTGCTGGGTTGTCACTACATACTGCTAGGTGTTACTGGTGGATTGTGAGACTCATCGGACGTCATCTTGATGATCGATGATCTTCGAATGGTAGAATTAAAATTGTTTCGATCCATCGAAAAGAGTTTTGATGATATTGTGATAGAGATCACAATATATCTTGTTATCAGACAGAACAGAACCTATAGGGTCACACACAAAAGAGGTTCTTGTCTGATTAGATGGCTTATTAACGATTATGAATCGTTGATGGGTAAAATCATCAATTTGATTGATGATTAACCCTTTGCAAAAGTTGCAATAATATAATTTGCTAATGGTTAGTGAATTATAAGAGAATTAATTAGTAATTGAATTACTAATTGGCTCAATTTGATTGAGCAGTAAAGTTTGGATCAAGTCTAATTGAATGGGATTCATTTTGACTTAAATCGAGTTAAGCCTGATTGCAAGGGAGATTAGTTCTTGATTTGAGCAGGACTTGACTCAATTAATTCCTGATCTGATTAGGATTTAATTAAGGGATTTGGTTCTTAATTTGATTAGGTTTATTATCCTTTTGAGTCTAACCAAATCTGATTTGGTTTAGAACTAAATTAGAAACTAATCTAGAGTCCATGGGAGATTGGACTCTCCCTTGCGCCACCCCACTATTGGACGCCATTTTTCTTAATGCTATTTTGGTTTGTGCGTGAAGTTTCTTCATACAAATCTGACGATTGTCGTCCCTTATTCTCCACGGGTGGATAAGGGTGGAAGTTAGTTCAAGATTGAATTCAAATTCGATTTGAATTCAAGTTTGAACTTGATTTGTTTCCTTATTAGATAAAGATAATTCTTATCCCTTTTTGGACGCCAACCATGAGAAGCTTTTCTTTTGGCATCAGATATGATCCCTTTTCACCGTGAGAAAATAAACCACGAGCTTCTTAGCATAAGAATTATTGTGGCATGGGTTTTAGGATGGCGGCATCCTTCTTGGCGTGTAGAAACTCTAGGTTTTTAGGGTTTGGGCATTGGGATTTTGGGAAGAGAGAAGGGTTCTCAAATATCTTCCACCACCTCTTCTTCCTCCTAGAGTCTTCTTCTTCTCTGGAGGAGTCCGAGAGATCTGAAGAAGGTGACGGACCTACCATCAAGAGGAGTCTTCTGCAAGGAAGCTAGCACCCCAGTGAAGACGGAGCTTTCGATCGGATAAAGGACCTCGTGTGGATAACTGTAGAGGCCGGATGTGTGTGCGGCTTGACGAGGATATCATCAGGCTATCTGGATCATCAATCGCGGTGGATTACTATCCGCGCAAAGATATCGAGATCTGATCTTGATTTGTACTTAGATTAAATCTGATTTAATTTCTGCATTATAAACATGTGAACGATCATGTTAGGAGTAGATTAAATCTACATAAAGCATGCTAGATAGATTAAATTTGTTTAATCTATATCTGATTTTAATTTCGCTGTGTAGATGAATTTTAAATGTTAAAATTCTGCATACTATAAATTTTGCATGCATGTCATCGGATGTGCGACAACCTTCACCAGCATCAAGGGAGGCCAAGAGCGGTTGAGCTCGGAGGAGGGTGGAGGCCCGCCAATTTGAAACAAGGGTTCTATTGGATTTTAGGTATTTTGCATACAGATTTCAAAATAATTTTAAATTTAAATAGCGGAAGACAAGATTAAATCAGATTTAATCCTACGCATGTATTGATTTAAATCAAATACTTATAGATCTAGTTCATATGATAATAAATAAGATATAAAACATCTGATTTCAGAAAATAAAATTAATTTGTGATTAGATCACATATGTGAATCACAGAACTCCTCGAATCCAGATCTGTGGATGCCTTCAGGTTCTGATGTAACCGCGTATGTATCCGACCTCTACGGGTGTCCATATGAGGCTTGATCTGATCGGAGGCTCTTTGTTTTCCTCGGGGTGCTAGCTCCCTTGCAGAGAACGTTTCTTTGATGGTTGAACAGGATCTCTTTCAATCTCCAAGATAATCTTAAGAAGGAAGAAGACAAAGTGTAGGAAGGAGAAGACACAAGAGAGGAAGAACCCTTCTCTTTTCCCTTGCTCTCTAAAACCTCATGCCCCAAGAGAAGTCACGCCCCCAATAGCCCATGCCCCAATCCTTTCAGATGTCCCTCTCCACGCCCCATAACCCCTATTTATAGGTGGCGTCGAAGGGTGAAAGGATCAGGGTTTGACAGGATCAAAATCCAAGTCCTACTAAAAGTCCAAAACTCAAGTTGATTCCAAACCAACTTTGACCAAATCAAACCTGATTTGATTCTTATCCAAAAGAGGGGATAAGAGTGGGCATGTGAGGGGCTTGGGATGATCTTATCCCACGCTAAAAACTAGGTTGGCGTGGGCTTAGGTGGTGCAAGGAGAGGGTGGCACAGTAGAGAGAGAATCTTAGTCCAACTAGGATTCCTTTTAGGTGTAGTTTTAAATCTGATTTAAATGTGTTTTAATCCTAACCAACTTAGGATTAGGTAGCACCCAAATCAAGCTAATTCCTAATCTAATTAGGAACACAATTAAATATGGATTAAATCCTAATGTTATTAGGAAATTGATTCAATCAAGTCCTAGTCAAAATAGGAATCGTTCTCCTTATGCAATTGGGTTATCTCATAAATCAATTAGGCTTGATCTAATCAAATCCCAATCAATCTAACTTGAATTTAATTCAATTAGATTTGATTTGAACCTCATAGCTCAATTAGATTGAGCCAGATAGCAATCTAATTGCCAATTGATCCTCCTACAATTCACTAACACTTAGTGAATCTTTCGATCGCAACGTTTGCATTATCAATCATATTGATAATTAATTTTCATTACGATTCTCAATCGTAACTCAACCATCTGATCAGTCAAGAACTTCTTTTGTGTGTGACCCCATAGGTTCCAATCTGTTTGATAGTGAGATATACCATGATCTCCATCATAATATCATTGAAATTTCTTTCAATGGATTAGAACAATTCTAACTCACACACATTAAAAATCATCAATCCAGAATGATCCTAGTGGATTCTCACAATCCACTAGTGGCGTCTAGAAGCATGTGATGGCAATCCAGCAGAATAGAAAATAGAATCTCTAGGTGTAGTTACCGTGTGATTCAGTTCTTCTATCATGAGTTCTGACAAGATGGAGGTTATGAAAATTCGTCAAACCCCTTCATCTGTTATAGGAAAAATTTGATTAGCTCAAGTCCAGATGTGATACTCATGGAAATTCTTTTCCATCAATCATCTTGCGCATTTTACTTCTACAGTAAATCTACTGTAGCCAACGTCCACTATAAGGATCCATATGGCTAGAGATCATGTTTATGTGTAGTCAAACTACGGTAACCTTACTGTGAGCAGCCGAGGCACCGCAGATCAAGAAACTATCTACACAACTACAGCATCGAGAGGATTACTGACGAGTGAGTAGACATCCATGTGATCTTTCGTATGGTTAGGCTCAGTACTTTGTTTTTCCTGAATAAAGAGGTGTAATGATTGTTATTGAAATCCACAAGAGACCATATTGTGCTGTTTGTCATGTGGCCTCTATTCAATTGTATTTTTTTCGATTTGTTAGCTCATAATTCTACAAGTTAGGAAGGCTCAATAGATTAAATAGATTTTATGGCTATTTCTCACTTGACGTCAACCTCCTAGAAATTAGTGCCAAATTCCAAGGCAAGGCAAATCTAGGAAAGAGATGAGCTCAGCAATAAACTCATATGGCTAGTTGGCAGGTAGGAAGATTTGCCTTGTTGGTTGCTATTTAATTTTTTTAAGCAAGAAGCAACCGTTAAAATTGTCCTATTCTTGGAAAGAGTTGAGATGGAGGAGAAAAGTCGTAACTGCTGATGCAATAAGATGTCTTCATCTCAAAAGTAACAATAAGCCAAAGAGACACATCTAAAGCAACCTCACAGAAGGCTATATTTATAAGGAAGCTTGAATGAGATGGGGTCAGATGGCGTATGTGATTTGATAATAAGGTTCTTGACTGTTTGGTCCTAAAATTGTCCTTTTAAGAAGTCAGAAAGGATTGTCTAAATGATGTTATGCAAGGACAAAGGGACTTCATAATTTCTGAATAGGCATTGGAAGTCTGGAAGAGTCATTGCTTTTTTTTAATTCTTATATTTTATTTTTTGGCATTGTTGCCTAAGAAAGGTGGTATAGGGGTGAAAGATTGTTAGTCTCTGCTTGATCTAGCCTTTTAAGACCATGATAAAGACTTTAAATGTTGTTTAAAGGAGGACCTTAAGGTGGTAGGTCGGCATCCTTTAGCATCAGCAGACTTTGTAGGGTTGAGATATTTTCTTTATCATGTGCAAATTATGGAAGCAAAATAACTCTTAAAGGATTGAGATATGGAAAGGGATTCTGTAAAGTGGAGGTCTATGGAAGAGTGGGTTTTCATTGCATTTCATGCTAAAACATCTCAGGTTATGATGATTACAAATCATGTTTTATTCTTTTCTACCCTCATTTATTTCATTTTGTTCACCAACAACCTATAAGTACTTTAAAAGCTCCAGGGTTTGAGATATCAGAGTCGCTAATGTCATTTTAATGTTGTTATTGAAGCATTTGGTAGGCTTGAGAATAAGGGGTAATGTGTTGGTCTGTAACATGGTAACATGATAGATATTGATGTCGCATCCATTTTGCACCTTTGTTAATAACGAGATTTTGTTGTGTGAGGATTCAAAGGAATACAATATGGTAACCTCACTAGTAGGTTGGCTCTTAAGTGTGCTCGCAGCCCCTTTTTTTGAGGAATATATGATAGTGAAGTTGAATGTTGATTGTAATAGGAATCGAGATGGAAGGTGTTAATGAGCATGGAGAGGTAGATATGGGGTTGCCACTTGCATTTCGTAAAAGGAAATGGAATAAAATAAATGAAGAAGAGAATCTTTGGGAAATCAGATGTTTTTGATATTTACTGAAGTGTCATTGTTGATATGATTTTTCGGATAATGTTAGTCTAAAAGAAATAAGCACATCTTGCACTAAATTTGATAGATGGAATCTATTTGGCTTATTCTCTCATTTTAATATAGATTTTTCTATCATATTTGGTAAAACTGGAGGATATGTTAGTATATTTGGGGGAAAATTTACCTGTACACTCATGTCTCTATCTAGAGATTACCTGGCCTTCTCATTTGGTGTGCCTATGTTCTTCTGATGGCAAAGTATGACATGTGGTGCTGGCGTCAAGGTTTTTTGTACCGGTACCGGACGGCGTGCCGGTGTCGGATCGGTATGGTATGGTACCGGTACCGTACCGTATCGACACACGGTACGTCCGGACGTACCGGTCCGGTACCGGTACACAATTTTTTTCGAT
Organism: Elaeis guineensis; assembly: GCF_000442705.2. NCBI lineage: Eukaryota > Viridiplantae > Streptophyta > Magnoliopsida > Arecales > Arecaceae > Elaeis > Elaeis guineensis. The sequence goes on from NC_026001.2 coordinate 31,007,902, forward strand.
TTTCAATTTTTTTTTTAGATTTTTAAAGTTAATAATTGATAAATACAACCTCAATATTGTATTATATTGCATATTATTGACATATTTGGGTTTAATTTAGAGTTAGATTGCGGTACAAAGACTCTTGATCCAAAATTTCAAACATATATTTATTTACATTATATTTCAACTATGTCATCTTAAAACTAAAGAAAAAATATATAAAATACGCATTAAAATATATCTAAATATTTAAGTACAAAGCGCAATAACTGATATACGAACCTTAAAATGTACTCTGCATTTAATTTTTTGTCGAGTGTCTGTGGCGCTCGTAGATATCTGCATCATCAACATAGTCTGAAGGGACATCAGTCCAATCCTCTAGTCAAACTACACCGTACTCTCGAATATTCATCATCTCATAAGGCATCCTCTCTGGATTGTAAGACATCTCAGATCTCTCGCTAAAATTCTGACTCTGAGAAGTATCCTTGAGATGATGGTACGGTTGTGGAGGAGCCCATCCAAATATGCCAGTAGTAAAATCTGATCGGTAAGATACTCCAGACTGCATAGGGTAGTAACCATTAGAAGATGATGCCTCGGATGCACCATATGCATATGGATCATAAGGTGGCTGTGGATAATAGGATCCATAATGCGAGGATGATCCAGATACATCTATGGAACCTACTCCACGTGCAAGATCGTCCGCAGCTGTATCATGTGCTGGACGATCTCTAGGAGCCCGTCGTCTATATGAAATCGGCTCCTCACAATCTCTACCGACTCGTCCACCATGATCCCTATCCTGTGTGACATGCGTAAACTGAGACTCATCGGTGAATCGAATATCACCCTGTGGTTGTCTCATAAACGGTGGTCTCCTGTCCTCCAGTTCCTCCCTGATCATCAGATCCTTAGCTACTACTACCAGTATCATCATCACTCTCTCTGGTGTCCGTATCTGAACCAGATAGCTCTTGTACTCTCGAGAGTGGTGCACGTGCAACTGTCTTTTCCTTTCCCCCTTGTGCCCCTTTGTGACTGAGTTTCCTGTGATTGGGAGGATGGATGCCTTCTTGCTGGCTGCCGGGAGGAACGTTTATACATCTTTTGCTCGAATCTCTGAGAAGATGTATCGGATAGCGAGTCATGTGATGAATGAGTCCGTTGTGTCCCTTCAGACTGTGGCTGATCAGCTGGAACCCTATGTGGAATATTTTTTTCTGTCCATTGTCCTGGATCCACCTTGATCTCCCTTGCCACTACACTGGTTGGTCGTGGAGGGGATCCTGGCTCATCAAGCTTTGGCTCCTGCTACTGACCTGCAAGCCATCCGATGATCGGATCGTCATTCTCGTCGGCATAATCATCTAGCGTCGGATCAGTGTACTTCAACTGAACTTCCTCTTGAATATATTTTAGCCTCAACTTCAGATTGTAGTGAATATATATAAGATCGTCGAGGTATTTTTGTGTCAGACGATTTCTCTGTTTGCTGTGGATAAGGACGAAAGTGGACCAATTACGCTTACAGCCACTAGCAGAGACCGTCTGAGAAAGAATACGGACAGCCATATGTCTCAAATTTTCTGCTGACGTTCCAAAATGAATCTATCATTCAGCTACAAAAGCAAAATTATATATCAAATTTGATGATATTATTAAGCAAAATTATATATCAATCTACATTGCTCATTATTGATATGTAATTTACCTGGATTTATCTGCTTTTTGTTTACGACAGCTGATGGGACTCCAAAACTATCTGATCCCTCTCTAAACTGTTTCGTCTGAAATAAAATATATTTATTATTTATAAATATATCAGATCGAATTCAGTTGAATAATTACATCTGTTTTAAACTAGCATACCTCTTGCAGACACAATGATGCGATTTTTAGATCGGACACCATCTTATATATGACATTGCGAAGAGCAGCAAGAAGCTCGCTATCCATATCTATCCCCGGAATAGTATACTGAAATCTCGGATTCAAGTAATAAGCTGCAGATAAATTTCAAGACTGATTAAGCACAATTTTATTTTCATGCTTCGAAAAAATATTTTAAAACATTCTTGAATCCAAATTTACCAGCTAGATGCAAATCTCTGCCCATCTGATAGTCCCAACGGCGCTCAATAATGTTAATGAATTCTTGAGCATGCTTGGGATCATTCTCACTGATCTGTTTCTTTGTCCTCTCCATCATGTAATATAAGAAGTCCATCTGGGGGTATCTCTCGCTGTCCACGGCACGAAGCACTCATATAAAGGCTTGATAGCCTTCACTATCTTCTCAGCCCGCTGCCAAAATGACTGACTCGTCACCAAGTTCTCCACATGACTTCCATCAGTGCCGGCCCTCGCATATTTGCTCTCCTGCCATTCGGTACTGACAAACATCTGACGTAGGGCTGTTTTCTTCTGAAGAAGACTATCAAGTGCTATGTAGTTGGTAGCAAACCATGTGATACCTGGTCGTAAGATCTTCCCCCCAGTATACGTCCGCATTAATGAAAGAACCCATGTGTGGTTGTAGATGAATCTAGTAATGGTCTGGGCAATCTCCACTACTTGCTGCATCCTGCGAATCTTTCCGATATCCATCAGTATAAGATCAATGCAATGTGCAGCACATGTGATCCAGTATATCTGTGGTCGCTGCTCCATCAGCAACTCTCTGGCAGCCTTATATTGTGGTCCGTTATCTGTGATGACCTGTACGACATGCTGCTTACCCATTGAATCAATCACCTCCTCCATCAGACCAAGGATATATGTGGCATCGTGTATCTTATTTGAAGCATCGATTGATTTGTAAAAAAATATTTTTCCATCACGGTATGTCAAAAAATTAATGATGCTCTGCCTAGTAGGATCTGTCCAACCATCACACATCACTGTCAGACCGTATGTAGGCCATTTATTTTTGTAAGAAGCAATCCATCTCTGCAGATCCTCCTTATTGCTGTCAAGAAGCTGACCATAGATGTCCTTAGGTCCTGGAGGATCTACACTCTGACCGGCAGCCTCTATGGCTGAAATAGTAGATCGGTAGTAAGGATTGGCTGCTGCATTTGCTGGAATATAGCTGAAATGAAACCATGATCCAATAGCTCGCCACATATCCTCCTTCTTATCTTTTTTCAGCATACTGTCAATTCTCTGCTGCTTTGAATCCTTGCTGGGCAAAGCATGTGGATCCAAATCCTGAATGCTGGCTCCTGCTGGAATATCTCTGGAGGACCTCCTCCTACTGCCAAAAGCTCCCAACAAAAAAGACATGCTGCGTTTGCTCCCTCTACCACCAGGCTCTTTGACTGAGGTAGTCATCCTGAACTCGAATTCTCTCCTACCAGTCGCGGATCCAGATCCTGATTCGTAGCATGATGGTCCGAATCGGTCTCTATATCGGGCCATCTTCTCCTGCTGGTACTGATCCGCCAAGCTCGCATGAATGGCAGCCTCAATCTGTACCTCCTCATCATCTGGAGCAGAAGCCTCTTCTGACTCTCTAAAGTGATAAGAAGGTGGCTCTGCAGCTCGATAGTCTACTTCGGTCTTTTTCTGTTTTGCCCTTTCCTTCGCTGCTTTCGAATCAGCAAAATGCTTTTTCATCAATTATCGGATCTCTTGCGGACATTTCCGACACATCGACACATCAGGATAACTACCAGCTAGATGCTGCTTCAACCTAGTCACTCCTCCCTTGAACTCTGTGTTGCACTATTTGCATCTCCAATGATGCCGAGCCGAGAGCATCTCGCCATGATCCCAATCGATGTCACGCTCTTGATCTTTCTTCTTACTCATTTCTGCAGATATAACAAAATACTAATTATTTCGAATTATCTGTAATATAACACTAATTACATATATTTTTTATTTGATAATATTTTTTACTATTTAAATATTTACAAAAAAAATTTCAAAAAAATCTCAAGTTAGATTCAAATATTTCAATTGTTTTGAATCATTCTAAACATAATTCTCAATTTCAAAACTAACACTGATTTTTTATTTTTTTAATAATTTTTATATAAATAAATATATACTATAAAATAGCTGATTAATTAAAGTGAACGAACGTCATGCTCTAAATTTTTTTCTTATAAATATATGCAAGTATAACAAAACACGATAGTTTAACGATAATTAAAATAATTATATATAATTTTAAAATAATTTTAATAATTATTTTAAAACTTATAAATTCAAAATAAATATGTTATATGCTTCAAATAATATTTTTAAATTAACTAAAATATAATACTATTTTTATATATTTTTTATTTTATAATTAAAATTTTAAATTTAAATAATTAAAAAAATAATTTTTAATTTTAAATATTTGAAAAAAATTAGAAATTAGATTTAAGTAGTTTGAATCATTCTAAACATGATTCCCAAACTCTGATTTTTTTTCTAAAATTTATTTTTTTTAATTTTTAAATAAATACATATTTAAAAATATTTTAAAAATATATAATTAACGAAAATTAACAATTTTGATGTCATCGTGTAGATCTTCCAAAGATCTATCACATATAATTAAATCATCTCAAAATCACAAGATTTTGGCATGATTTTCTCTTATTTTCATTTTTTCTCATTCTTATCCTATTTTTAACAACAAAAATAAAAAAAAAATATTTACTAAGAAAATAACACATTATCGTACCTCTGACCAAAGATCAGCCTTTCTTCGAACCACTCCTACAATTTGACGGAGTTTTTTCCTTTTTTTCTAATCTTTTGGAGGTCTCAACGGTTTCGTTGAGACCTTCGCAACTTTCGGACCCTCGGGAGTTCTCTGAGACATCTCAGAGAACTCCAAATATGCTCCTTTTATGCATGTGGTCTCCGTCCCCACCCCCCTCCTCACTTTATTCACATGGGACGGTCGTACCCCTCCTCACTTTATTCACATGGGACGGTCGTACCCCTCCTCACTTTATTCACATGGGACGGTCGGTATGGTTCTGTTCACGTCGAACCGGACCGAAACGAACCATACCGTCCGGTTTTGGACGGTATGGAAACGAACCGGACCGAACCGCTCGGTTCGGTGCGGTTCGGGGTGTTTCTTGAAAAAAAGGTCCGAACCGGACCGTTTAAACACCGGTCTGGCTCGGTATGCCCCGTACCGGGCGGTTCGGCCCAGTACGGCGAACCCTGGCTGGCGCCATTCTTATTTATGCCCTTTGATGCAGACTCTTAGCACACACTTGCTGCCTTGCTTGGAATGATACACAAGTTTGTCAAAACATCTTCATTTTCTTAAAAATAGTTTTTGCTTAGTAGATGAAAATCCTATGTTATAAATTATCCTAAATAGATGTGTTGATTGTTGTTTTAAATTTAGATTGCATGGTTTCTGCTTTAGTCTATTTAATCATAAAAACTCTGAAGGTTTGGGACATGCTTTTCTTGAACTTCAAATTGGTTAATATGGACTGGTTGGTGAGGTTTGTTTTATCTTGTGATCTGATTCTATGTAATTTTTTTAAGAGAGTTCTGTGGTTTTATTGAATGCCCATTTTTTTGTACGAGGAAACTTTATGTAGGGTAATATACCTGTTTTAGAAATTCCCTAGAAACTTGTAGCAGCACCTGCTTCTTAAGTGCTCGCTTAAAGAGTTTCTAAAATGTTCCCTTCTCTGCACCTGAACCTGTTCCTGAACGTGCTCCTGAATGATAGTCCTGATGCTAGCAACTAAGATTCATATAGCTGGCACTACAAACCCAGTATACCTTTAGATTATTTCCTTTTAAAGAGTTCTGATCAAACTCAAGTGATTATATAATTGCCAGATACTTCTATCATTTGGATAACATGCAGTAGCTTGTTTCTCTTTTGAAGGTTCTGATAGGTTTCAAAGTAGAGGAACCAAGGATGTCAGATGGCTGGTTACTCCCTTTAGTTCTATGATTAGTTTCCTGTTATGAAATCCTAGAAGGTTTTTCAAAGAAAAGGGAGTCCAACTACTTCATGTCATTAGAGCTTCTAGTTGCTTTTCAGGTCTTAGTTTAACCTGATTTAGAAATCTATTTAGGGTAGGAAAACTAGTGGATTAGGTCTCTTTAGAAGGGATTACTAGTTGGCTGTTTTGGTGGTGAATAATTCTGTATGCAGGTTATATTACTAAAAGAAATAAAGGCAAAAGGCCTTTCTTTTCCTTATCTTTTTCTTCTTCCTTCTACCTCCCATTCTCCTTGTTCTTCATCTTCTTTCTTCACTTTCTTCTCTTCGATCTATATTTATCTTCATTGCCCTGTGATAAAATTCTGCAATAGTGCAGCAGATTCATTTGAAATCAAAAGGTTTTCAAATTCAAATCATCTTAACAAAAACTGAAAGCGGGAATTTTCTTCAGATTAATCAATGCTCAAAGAAAATCAGCTGCCACTTGTGCAGCCTACAAAACATCTCCAAGTCTGAGGACGTCTATATTTTTCTTACATATTGATAATACAGCATCCATACTCCATAACCCTTGGGTATTTGACTCAGTACTGTGGAGTCTCATGTACATATTTAATAGACCTGTTCATCAAGTTTATTTGCTTGCATAGGATGACTGGTTGTATTACAGGTAAATCTGCTGCCTTGTTTTTGTTTTCTATTATACTCATCTCTAATTTATCAAATAGTCCAAAAGAGAAAAAGATCTAATGGAAATTTTATATACTTCATCTTGTTCTATGTGAAAATGTGTTGCATTGTCATTTATTTGCATCATGCTTATTTTGATTGTCAGTGCAAAGAGGGTCTATCTCTTCTTTCATGGTTTGACTAGTAAAATAAAATATTTGACCCTCAAAGTAAAGTTGATCCATGTTCTGTGGCGGGGAAGGACTTAGCTGATGCTCAGCATTTCTATGTTAAACTTATTGCTATCTAAGTAATGCTGTGCTTGGATTCTATCCTTAGATAAGGACTTGTTTAGTATCATTTCCTTTATCTTTTTTATTTTAAAAAAGTGGTATTCAAGGGATAAGAAAAACGCTTGGCTGGTTTGTTTCTGTTTCTAAAAATTACTTTTTAGATTTATTGAATTTTTGGAATTGATTTTTATGTTGGTTGGTTTTGAAAATAAACATAACATGATAGTCTTCATAGTCATTGCTATGGAACCACCTTCTACACTGCACTATCAACAACACAGACGCCGCCACTATTGCTAGCATCAAGGCAATGGCCTAGGTTGCTACAATCACTAGGATCACCAACAACATGACTACAATGAAATTGCTGTTGGTGCCACCACCTGCTATTGCTACCATTGTGATTCCCACCTACAACCGCTACTCCCCTCCACTGCTGTCATTCCTACCATGGCCACTATTTTATTTGCTAGTTTCTGCCACAACCATCGTAACCACCGCTACAACTGCCATTTGCCACATGAAATGATAATCTGTTCTGACTATAAAAAATGTTACTGTCTTCAAACTATTCTGACAAAGGAAATGAAAAACTTAAAAACAGAAAAAACAATGCCAAACACAACCTCTAAATGATTTAGAATCAATTGGATTTTCAAGCTTATTGCACTGTTAAAAGAAAATTTCTTCCATAAAAGTTTAAGAATATCGAGATCATGTTTTAGTTTCTTATATGTTATGGAACTTCTTAGGCAGATGAAATCATATCTAGAATGAAGATGGAGAACAAGATTGGTTCCTAATGAAGAAGGCATGAATTGAAAATGGGCATTTTGTTAGTCTTAAAAGACAAAGAATACGGGATCAATGAAACCAAATATTCATGGAGAAAGTAGGGAACTTAAAGCCTTACCCTTTTGCATTTATTATTGATGCATTAATTGCTGATATTCAAGGGTCTTGGGTGCAAACTTTTTATGGCTGTAGTAGTGATAGTTTGCTTGCATGCTAAAGTTAAATTATATATGGAGGTTACACAAAATTATGGTTCAAGATAAACTTGACCAAGTAGTGCATATGGAGAGCAATTTAATAGAAATATTGTCAGAAACAAGTTTGCTGTTGAAGGGACTAGTATTTCTGAGTTGATAGAGTGATAGATGAAAGTTTCATATTGGATCAAAGTAGAGTTTGAGTTCCTATGCAATTGCAAGATATATCCAAGATTTGTTGTGAAACCAACTATATCAAACAAAATTAGAATGATGATGGGTAGTGGAGAGGACCCAAGGACATAAAATGATCAAAGCACAAACATGAAGGTTTTTTATATAAATTAGTGCAATAAAAGATGGTTAGAAGTAGTACTGGTAAAGGACAAAGTAGCGTAATATTGTTGAAATGTTTTGGGTATTTGCGGTGTAGCCTTTTAGAAGTTAATCTATGATTTAAACTGATGGATAAAGCCATTGATGGATAGACATGGTTTTGAGAATCAGATTTAGAGATGTGTCCAAGTGTTTGACTCAATAAGAGGAGAAGAGCAAGAAAAGTGAATATATAGAAAAAAATAGCTAAAATTATATGATATTGTAATGTTAGAAAAATGATATTTGTGAAGGTTTTCCAATAGGGATTGATCCGAGTTACTTGGACGTAGGACATGGTTGTCATCTATCCAAGTATCCTGAACTACCAACATGGCAATCTTGAAAAACTAGAATGCACGGACATGATTATACAATAATACATATACAGAGAGGTTGACTAGGATTCAGTCAAGTTAGTGATTGGAGGATGGGGGTCCAACATCAATGATGTGAGCAGTTGGATGTGATCTAATACCTCTAAATTGGATGCATGCCAAAAATCATGTGATTTGTAAACATCTAGTTTATGCATCAAGTGACTCAAAAATGGATAATTCAAATAAATATAGAACAATACGTGCTTTTTGACCGCTTGATGCTGAGGCTAAATCACATAATTTTTGATGTGTAGTTGTTTAGAGGTAGTAGATTACATCGTATGACTTGGATCTTCGATGTTAGATCCCCATCCTCTAGTCATGATTAGACTGGATTTGAGTGGAGATCTACTTGACCGAATCCTAAGCAACCTCTCCCTCTCTCTCTCTCTCTCTCTCTCTCTCTCTATATATATATATATATATATATATATATATATATATATATATATATATATATAGTCATGTCCACATATTCCAATTTTTTGAGGTTGCCATGCAGGCAATTGACATGTTGAGTTTGATGTTGTTTGAATGAAAATTTCGTATGGCATGGGGTTTGATGCACTGGCATGAAGAAATAATTTGATACATATAGAAGGAAAGAGAAGTAGAGATAGATTGAAAATCATGTAGGACTACCAGCGGGACATCTTAGGGGACATTGGAATAGGGTATCATCCTATGTGTCGGGACAGGGCTGTCCTGCTAGCGTCCCAGCATCCCGATTGGGATGTTTTGAGACATCCTCTATCCCAAATGTTAGAACGAGGTGGGACGGCAGTGTATCCCATTCCATAGAAAAATCGGGATAGTCCCGTCCCATGGGATTTAAAACTAATAAAGAAGGACCTAATATTGCTCCATCTTTCTGAAAGTGTGGCCTTAAACAGAGCAAAATGGAGGAAAAGGATTTTATGGCCCTAGGTAGTCTAAGATTAGGACTTAGTTGAGCTGAGTTGAGGGATCACTTGTTTAAATACTCTCCGGAATAAGTTTTAACCCAAAATCCATTCTTTTTATAGAATTTCAACATATTGGTGACTCTATGAGCTAATGGGTAAGGTGCTTTCAAAGAAGCCTAGCAATTAATAAAGCTGCTACATCAGCTAAAAGTTGTATGGGATGAGACAAAGCTGTTAACTTTGATTTTTGGATGGAGATAGAAGTACATTGACTTTTCAATGGTTTGTCTTCCTTGCTTCCTCTCTAAAATGTTACTCTTGGAGTTGCAAAGCCATTGTTCAACATCCCTGAGGTCATTTGGAGGCAGCTAGAGAGAATGTTGCAGTCAAATTGAGAGAGAAAAGAACAGGGCTATAGGATGAGGTAGAGGTCGGAGGGGGCCAAGGAAGATATTGTTAGTAAGAGAAAGGATTGGAGGAAGGGACACAAGGAAGGCCGTTGAGGCTATAGGGAAGGGTGCTAGAGGTAGTAGAGGCTATGGGGAAGGTAAGATGAATCATGGGGATGGTGGTCAAGTCATTCTCTTTTTGGCTTACCCATGAGGGTTGGCATCTGCCATGCCTCCGAAAGCAATTACTACGATGGTATCCTCCAACATGGATTTGAACACAATTAGGCCTAATACCTTGTTGTTTAGATGCTTAGGAGGTTACCATGAATGGTGATTGGAGTTACCAGTATAAAAAGGAATTCTGGGAGGAAAAGGAGAGTTGCCACCTTCACTCACTCTTTTCCAAGTAGATAGGCTGAAGCTATTCTTCTCTATGAGCCTGTGATTTCTTTTCTTATGTTTGATTAGTGGGGTGGTTGTGGGAGAAAAAAGCACCATAATGGAATTGGTAGGGCAGTCACTTTTTCTTGGAGACTGCGAGTCTTTGTTTGCGACCAGGAGGGAAGAAAGGGTTGAGACAAGGAGCCTACAGGTTCCGAGCACTATTGGATCTTCTGAAGTTGAAGAAAGCTTCAAAATCATGTGTTTGGATTAGGTAAAGGGAGAATAGGAGCAGCATAACAAGAGAAAGTGGATGGGATGCAGTAGGAGCCCTTTCCTCAATTTAAGGGAGAGAGCTTGATAGTTATTAGCTATCACATAGAGAATAAAGAGATCAACATCATACTCTGCCCATGGTCTTTGGTTGATGTGCAGTCCTATTAATTGCCACTTTTTTCAGACACACCAAAACTGGTGGCTCACAAGATAGCTATCGTGGCAAGATCGTATGAAGGAATTGGACTCTTGAGTTCAGACCTTAAACTAGAGAGAATCCAATCTTTTCAAATATGTATGTTTCTCGTTCAAACCTCTCAATTAGCTTAATCAGGGTTTTCCATACCAGTCAGTACGGGGCGTACCTAACCGAATTGGCAGGGAACCGGTTCGATTCATCCCCTTTTTTGGGTAAATCAAGCAAATTGCACCGAACTGAGCGGTTCGGTATGGTTCGTTGTCGAATCTCTCAAAATTGAGTGGTTTTGCTCGGTTCCACTCGGTTCGGCTTGGTTTGCACGTAAATCAAGCCGTACCGACATCAGCATGTGTGGGGGGGGGGGAGTGGGGGGTGGGGGGCTCGGGGGGTGGTTTTTGTCTGCCTTTGTGGGGTTGGCGTGAATCGAGCTGTACCAACATCAGCATGGGAGAGAGTGGGGGGTGGGGGGGGCTAAGGGGTGGTTTTTGTCTGCCTTTGTAGGGTTGGGCTATCAATAATTTGGTAGCCTTAGCCTGAGAGCCGAGAAGCCCGAGAGCAAACTCTTAGCTTCTCAGACTTCGATGATGGGTGCGAATGAAGCCCAACAAAAAGAGAAAAAATTCAAAAAAAAATTCATAACTTCTTTGATGGAACGACAAATTTTGATCGAAAATAAGGTAATCCTTCGTTCTGTCACTAAATATTTTATTTTTCATCTTTTTTTTTTGACAATAACTGCTAAAAATTAGAAAAATAAAAAAAAATTATGTCAAAATTTATGATTTTGGTATGATTTCATTATATGTTGTAAATCATTAGACGATCTATATGATGACACTAAAATCATTAATTTTTATTAATTATTTGTTAAATATATATATATTTTAAAAATATAAAAAAAATAAATTTAAAAAATATAAAATTAAAAAATTATTAAACTATCTTATTTTGTTAAATTTGCAGAAATGAGTAAGAAGAAGGATCCAGAGCGTAGCGTGACATTGGCTGGGAGCATGGTGAGATGCTCTCAGCTCGGTACCATTGGAGATGCAAATGGTGCGGCACAGAGTTCAAGAGAGGAGAGGTGACTAGATTGAAGATGCATTTGGCTGGTGGTTATCGAGATGTGGTCATATATCGAAAATATCCATAGGAGGTTCGACAACTTATGAAGAAGTACTTCGCTGATCAGAAAGCAGCAAAAGAGGACAAAGGAGGACCATCGAGCTAGAGAGCCACCTTCTTATCATTTCAGAGAGTAAAGAAGAGGCCTCTGCTCTATATGATGAGGAGGTATAGATTGAGGCTGTTATTCAGACAAGTCTGAATGATCAGCACAGACTGGAGGAGATGGCCAGATATAGAGTAATTTGGATCGTTATTCTATGAATCAGGGTTTGGCTCTGCGACCACTAGAGAAGAGTCTGAGTTCAGGAGGACCACCTCTATTAGGGAGCCAGTCAGTCGAGACAGGAGGGGGATTTCATTGATGCTGGAGACTTTTGACAGTAAAAGAAGATCCGACAGAGATTTCAGTAGGAGTCATCATTCATGATTTAGATCCACATGTTTTTTCTAGTAAGGATCCAAAACAGTAAAAGATTGATACTATGCTGAAGAAGGATAAGAAGAAGGATATATGGTGAGCTATTGGATCATGATTTCATTTTACCCATATTCTAGCAAATGCAGCGGGCAATACTTATTATTGGTCTGCAATTTCAGTCATACAGACTGTCGGCCTCAGTGTGGTTCCCTCAACACCCAGAGATATCCATGGTCAGCTTCTTGACAATAATAAAGAAGAGTTGGAGAGATGGATCTCTTCTTATAAGAGTAAAAGGTTCATATACGAACTGACGGTGATGTGTGATGGTTGGATCGATCTTATCAGACAGAGTATCATAAATTTCTTAACATATTGTGATGAAAAAATATTTTTTCACAAATCAATTGATGCTTCAGATAGGGTGCACGATGTCGCATACATCCTTAGATTAATGGAGGAGGTGATTGATTCAGTTGGAGAGTAGAATATCGTGCAGGTCATCACAGATAATAGGCCGCAATATAAGGCCGCTGGCAAGTTGCTGATGGAGCAGCGATCGTATATTTACTGGATACTATGTGCTGCATATTGCATTGACCTCATGTTGATGGATATGGGGAAGCTTCATAGAGTGTAGCAGGTAGTGATTACAGCCCAGTTTATTACTAAATTTATTTACAATCATACATGGGTGCTGTCATTGATGCAGAAATATACTGGAGGAGAGATCTTGAGACGGATGTCATACGATTTGCTACAAACTACATAACACTTGATAGCCTTCTGCAGAAAAAAATAGCCTTGCATCAGATGTTTGTCAGTATCGAATGACAGGAGAGCAGATATGCAAGGACTGACATAGAAAAATCATGCGAAGAATTTGGTGATCAGTTAGTCATTCTGGCAACGGACTGATAAGATAGTGAAGGTTATCAAGCCATTATATGAGATGCTTCGTGCTGTGGACAGCGAGAGATACCTCCAGATGGACTTCCTATATCACATGATGGAGAGGATAAAGCAACATATTAGTGAGATAGATCCCAAACATGTTCGAAAATACATCAACATCATTGAGCGCCGCTAGGACTATCAGATGGATAGAAATTTGTATCTAGTCGGTAAGCATGAATTTAAGAATCATCTGAAAATTTTTCTTTTCTTGTACTAGTATAAGTTAATCATTTGTGAAATTTATTTTCAGCTTACTATTTGAATCCGAGATTTCAGTACAGTATACTCGGGATAGATATGGATAATGAGCTTCTTATTGCTCTCCGTAATGTTATATATAAGATGGTGTCCAATTTCGAAATCTCATTTGTGTCTGCAAGATGTACGTTAGATCAATTAAGGTGCGATCATTTAACTTAATAATATATTTGTTATGAAAATGAATATATTTTTCACAGACGAAATAGTTTGGAGAGGGGACAGACAGTTTTGGAGTCTCATCGGCTGTCATAAGCAAAAAAATAATCCAGATAAATTACATATCAACAGTCAGGACTTGTTGATATTACATGCCTACTAATATCATAAAATTTGATTTGTAATTTTGTTTAATTTTCTGACAGCTGAATGGTGGATCCATTTTGAACAATCCGCACCAAATTTGAAGTGTGGCCATCCGCATTCTTTTCCAAACGGTCTCCTCTAGTGGGTGTGAGCATAATTGATCGATTTTTATCCTTATCCACAGCAAACAGAAATCGTCTGACACAGAAGTGCCTCAACGATCTTGTTTATGTGCACTATAATTTGAGATTGAGGCTAAAATGTGTCCAGGATGTAGTACAGCTGAAGTATACGGATCCGATTATAGATGATTATGCCATTGATGATGAGGATCTGATGATTGGATGGCTTGCAGACCAGTAGTAGGAGCCAAAACTTGATGAGCCGAGATCTCTTCCGCGATCAGCCAGTATGATAGCTAGAGAGATCAGGATGGATCCAGGGCCGTGGGCAGATAGAAATATTCCATAGAGTTTCAGCTGATCAGCTATAGTCTTAGGGATTACAAGGGAGTCATTCATCACGTGACTCCATGTTCGAGTCATCCGACCAGATGTTTGAGTGAGAAACGTTGAGACGAGGTTGGTCACAGAGGGGCACTGAAGGAGCTCGAAAAGGCGAAGAAAAAAGAACGGTGGTTGCAGCACCCTCGAGAGTGCAGGAGTCAGTTGACTTAGATTCAAAGACCAGCGGCAGTGACAGTGATGGTAGCAGTCATAGATCAGATGATTAGAGAAGAACTGGGGGATACGAGATCACTATTCATGAGATACAGTCGCAGGATGGTATTCGATTCACCGGTGAGTTCCAATTTACACATACTACATAAGTTAGGGACCATGGTGGACGACCTCATAGATCCCGTGAGGAGATGATCTCATATTGGTGATGGCCTCCTAGAAGTCGTCCGACGTTTGATATAGCTACAGATGATCTTGCACGTGGAGTAAGATTCATGGATGTATTTGGATCATCCTCGTACTATGGATCCTATCACCCGCAGGCAGCTTATGATCCATATGGATATGGTGTATCCGAGATATCGACTTTCAGTGGCTACTATCCTATGTAGTCTGGAGCATCTTATGGATCGGATTTTGCTACTGGCATATTTGGATGGACCTCTCCACTGCCCTACCATATCTCGAGGATACCTCTCAGAGTCAGATGAGCGAGAGATTTGATATATCTTAGAGGATACCTTATGGGATGAATATTCAAGATTACAGTGCTACTTGGTTAGAGGGATGAACTGATGTTCCTCCGAAGTATGTGGATGATCCGGATATTTATGAGCAACATAGACATTCGACGAGATATTAGATTAGCAAAGATCCTGAGATTAGCATATTATTTTTTGTAACTTGTACTTTAGATATATTTATTGCATTGTTTTCATCTTTTAGACTTCTTTTTTTTTTGGATGGTAGAATTGTTATATTACTTAAATAAATATTAATTTGGATATAAAGTAATTTAAAAAGTAATATTTTTTTAAAAAATCAAATTCAACAAAAAAAATATAAAAAAGGTTGGCATACCGACACATGATATGGTACGGTATGCGGTACCGTACTGTACCATGCCAGAATCGGTACGGGGCTCGGTACCGGTTCCGGAATCCTTACCAATTAAAAAAAGATTTACTTTTAATACCTTGGTCGTTAACCATTCTCTACAAAGACTAAAATCTCAATTTTAACATTACTAAATTGGGTTCAATCCATTGTTGAAATAGTCCAACTCTCTACCTATTTGCTCAAGATTCAACTTGAAAAGAGAAACTATAAATGTCAACATGTTTGACATGTATGCGATTATGATACATATCTGATGTAGATAGTAGGAGTTAGATGTGAGTGTCCATGATGTAACACAGGATAAGGCTTGTGTTTCATCTTCATAATTATTTTGATTGCTTGATGACAAATGTCATCGCTGCAGTTCACAAATTAGTTTGAAATTCACTATTTGACTTACTTTTTTGGTAGTAAGTGGCTGAAAAATGTTCATAGTACTCTAGGAGTTTAAATTATAAATTTTCTAAGATTAATTCCTTACTATCATGTTTGTCACACTTTCGTAATGTAGGGCCTGTTTGGATGTCCAAGGATCCTATCTGTGGAATAGGATCCAAATCTTATTAGTTTTAGTTTAGAATATTGTTGATAGGGAGGAGTTGAGCAAGGGATCAGGGTGGCCTGTTGATGTCAAATCTGTATCTTTTGGGATAGGGAAAATCACCTTAGGAATGGAATGTATAATTGCTGAAAAATCGGAATGCAGAATAACCTAACTACATTCTCTCCAACTACTTTGTTGCTTTATATGAGATCACTGTCATTGAGCCTTATGACCTGGATACTAGCTTCCAATATCTATGTAGAACCTTAGACTAAGATTTTCAAAATCGGTACCAGACACTATTCCGGTAGGCTGACGGCACGAATCGGTACGGTCTTGTACTGGATTGGCGCAAACTGATAAAGGGAGGAAAGGACGAACCGGGGAGGAGGAAAAAAGAGAAAGAGAGGAAAAGAGGAAGAGAAAGAGAGAGAAGGGGAGGGAAGCAGATTGAGGTGGTGGAGATGCAGTCAGTGACCATTGGAGGGTTGCACGGGCCCTCGGAGGGTCGTAGTGGCCACCATGGCTCTGCGTCGTCCGTGGGGGAAAAGAGAAGAGAGAGGGGGAGGGAAAGAAAAGGATCAATGGGGGTTCGATGGAGAGGCCGTCGGAGGGCCTCCGACTGGCCGTCGTGGCCATCAGGCGGCGTACATGCCACCTATGGCTCCATAATCGCCCTTGTTTCATAGACTTTTTTAAAAAGTCTGGCAATAGTGAAGCTAGCAAATCCATTGTCGGCTTCACTGTTTCTGAGCTTTTTTTAAAACATATTGAAATAGTGAAGCCGGCAAATCCATTGCCGGCTTCACTATTTCTTGGCTTGTTTTAAGTAAAGCCGGCAAACCCATTGTCGGCTTCACTATTCATCATCATTTTTCAAAAAGCACGACACGAGGAACAGGGGCGGTCACCCCTGTTCCACGGTCGCGGCTATATACGTGCATTTTTTGCCACTCGGTGGCCATGGTGGCCACTCAGCGGCGTCGGAGATCCCTCTCCGCCGTCGTCCCCACCGTCCGATAGCATCCTTCCCCTCTCTCTCTCTCGGGGTTAAAGTCTCTATCGAGTGACACTGAGCGTGGATGCGTTCGGGGCCCTCTGGCGGCCTCGACGGGCCAGCGCTGCCCTCCAGCGGCGTCATCCGGCATTTCCCTCCCCTTCTTTCTCTCTCTTCCTCTCTTTCCCTCTCTTTCTCTCTTGGTGCCGGCATGTGCCGCTTGTCAAGCCGGAACCATCCCGGTTCTCCACTGGTCCGGTTCGACACGTCTTGAACCGCTCGGTTTAGGATGGTTCTGAAAACCATGCCTTAGACTTTTGGTTTGTGTTTTGCTATTTACGATAATCTTAGTTAAAAATGTAACCATAAAGATCCATCCATGTTAGCATTGTATGTTCTTCATCACCATTCCTACCAAGGGGCTTTCTGAAAGTCATACAATTCTTTTATATGCTGCCATTTGTCTTCCCTTACTCCTTTTCCATATTCTTCCACACAAGGGTGAGTAATGTCTCTTGGCCACGACCTCTTGCTTATATTTAATACAATCAGTTTTGGTTTCTCCATTACATAATGCTCAGTTGGTGCTTGTAATCTCTTTACCATTCTTACAACCTTATTGTTGTTGTTCAGGCATCAACCTTGATATTGCATGTAATGCATACCTAAGTGATGTACTCCTTTTAGATTGTCTGACAATCTATCCTCAACAACTTTGTTTTGTGTGTTATAAAGCTTAGGTATCAAAGGTGAGCAAGGTTATAAGACACTCTAGGATGACCTGTTGCACGTCATTGAACCGAATATAGTTGCACTAGTTCTTTCCTCACCATGTCTCTGTTAATTTCTACAAAAGATCCAAGATCATGAAAATGATTATATTGTAGTCCTTATGAGACATTTTCATCATGTCTAATCTTATTGAAATCGCATTTGTGCTCTCTTTTACATTTGGACTATGAACCTCCATAACTTTAAATTTCTATCTTCTCATTAATAATTTTTCAATGTATAGTAGCAACTTCTGTATAAATGGTTGATCTATGTAATAGCTGACCTTTGGTTTAGGACCATCACAGTTGGATGCTAGTGCATTTTTAAACCAAATATTTAAGGGATGATATCTTGGGCGTGCTGGCCAGTGGCCTGCAAAGCAGCATGGGCATGGTAAGTGCTGTGTCATAAAGCAGCATGGACAAGGCAAGTGTTATGCTATACCTTGCCAAGACAAAAACATCAAAAGAGGACTTAAGACAAAAACATCAAAAAAGGACTTATTTAAACATGCTTTTTGGTTAAAACTGAAAAAATTGATTGAATTTATAATTATGCCATCTGACCTAGTGCTAGTGTTGGAATTAGTTGGAAAGGATACAGTCGGCCAGCACATACTTGCATGGGCCAGGCCTTGAAGTCTTGCTTCTAACAACATTTCCTAGTTCCATCTGATTTTCATTGGTGAATTGATATGTAGACTTTGGCGGTTCAATTTTTGTGAGATATGATTTCTGCAATATTGCAAGGCCAGATGCATCAATATGGGATTTAGATGTTTATTTTCACTAGGATATGATTAATCCTTGTTATGGTTGATTGAAATTTCCTTTTAATGGCTGAATTATTTTATGTAATACAATTAATTTTTCAGCATGTATGGTGAATCTTCAAGTTTTTTTGATTGTCTTGCTGTTATACTAGATGTTGAGCCACTATTAACTTATATTTGTAGCAAATGCGATACATACATTATCACTGTAAAAGGGCTGTCCTGTTAGGATCATGGTGGTCAGCTGGAAATACAGTGGATTTTTGGACTTGCAGTGTTTCTTTTTGGAATAGCTACTCTTGATTATACCATCATCTTTGTTCCTGTGATAATCATTTCTGAATGCCAAATGCCTTTCCATATGGTACTATTGCTGTAAGGAGTTATAAATACTGTCATGCAGCAATGTAACTCATAAAATTTAATTAAAAAATGCTCTAAAAAAAAATAAAGCCTCAAAATGGACAGTCATGACTGGTTTGATGGTTGATGGTAGGTGCCTGCAGCATAGTTTACATTTTACGCATATTGGAGTTGCAAAATCCTTATGCTATAACATTTATTGGACCCTCTGAGCTAATCAGTGGTAGGTCAGAAGTCATACCATATGGCAAATTTGCTAGCAACTTGAGAATTGATCTAGGTGAATCCATATTCTCTGCTGTTTAAAACTTACATGCCATCTAAATCTTTTGTGGTTGCACCGTAGATCATTCCAGATGCCATAGCAGGGCTCGAATATCTAGAGGAACTCCGTCTTTCTTCCAACCTTCTGGTCTCATTGCCTGATTCCATTGGACTGCTGTCTAATCTTAAGGTTTTAGATGTATCAGGTAACAAGCTCAAGGCATTGCCAGATAGCATTTCGAGGTGCAGGTACTGCCATCTCTAAACTCTCTTTTATATGTAAAATTACTGGCACTGGCACTGTTTTGTGGGCAGACATCTGACTGTAAATGTATTATCCAGATCCCTGGTCGAGCTGGATGCAAGCTACAATGAACTCACTTATCTGCCAACTAACATTGGCTATGAGCTAGTTAATCTGGAAGAGCTTTGGATCCACCTGAATAAGATTCGCTCTCTTCCCACATCTGTTTGTGAGATGAGATCGTTGCGCCTTCTGGATGTGCACTTTAATGAACTTCGGGGACTGCCTTATGCTATAGCGAAATTGACAAATCTTGAAACTCTAAACATAAGCAGCAACTTCAGCGATCTGCAAGAGCTGCCTCCCACATTTGGTGATCTGAGCAACCTCAGGGAACTTGATCTCAGCAACAATCAGATCCATGCACTGCCAGATACATTTGGTCGTCTAGATAAACTGACTAAGCTTAACTTGGACCAGAACCCACTGATTATTCCACCGGCAGACATTGTGAATGAAGGTGTGGAAGCAGTCAAGGAATACATGGCAAAAAGATGGGTTGACATTTTACTAGAGGAAGAGAAAAAGAGCGTGTCTCAAGAAAACACACCTCGAGCTGGTTGGCTGACACGGAGCACTTCATGGTTGAGTGATGTGGTTTCTGGAGTTTCTGGAAGTGTTGCAGATTATCTGGGTACTAAAGAGAAAAACAGAGATCCAATTCTTGATCAGCAGTTGTGATTTCATTTTCATGCAGCCTTGGTATGGTTAGTTTCATTAGCATGTACAGTTTTTTTGATCACTGCAATACTGGGAATTAGATGCCCATCTCAGAAACTGTGGCATTCTGCTTTTAGGTTCAGCATCCATGTGTTCTTTGAAGATAAGTGCAACAAATACCCTTCATGGAATCCATGTTCCGTGTTTTCTGGAATCTGCTATGTATATGTTGTCGTCTCTTTTTCCTTGTTTTCTCAAATTAGTAGTCTTGCATTAAACCTACGAAAACAACCGCAGAACTGTAAGAAAGTGCAGGGCACTGAAAGGATACTTGAAGGGGAACTTCAGTGAAGCTCTTGTGCTTTTATTGCCTCCCGCTGCTCTTTTAAGTGGTAATGGATTAATACACCTTTTTATTGTTGGAGTTATCTTGCCACATCTTATTATCTGACACCAAACTTGCACATGAAAAGCCAAAAAAAGCATGTAACATGATTGAATGGTTCCTTCTAATGCTCTTTCTAATGCTTTGCTGAAAGTGTTAATTGTTTCGCCAGGGCTATGTGAGAAACAGGTTCAATGAAGTCTGCAGTCCGTAACTTTGTTATTTGCTAATGTCTAAGAAAGCGCCAATTGGTTGTAAAATCTGCAAAATGTGGCAGCCCTTCTTCAACCTACTGCCACTTTTGTAAAACTGGATTTTTGAACTGTATGGATGTGCATCCTTTTATAGCTTATTCAGACTTGGGACCTCAATGCTTGGTTTTAGTGGTTTTACACTGTAGTGATTGTAAACATAGCTTTGTAGTGAAATCCCGAGTCTAAAGCATTACAAATGCTACGGATCGTCAGAGTTTGTGGTAGAGTTGGTACTAACATAAACAAATGTTTCAGATTTTGTCCGTTGCAAAAGTTTATTTGGGATTGGATTGTAAAACTGCTGGCAGAAGAACTTTTTAGCACTCAGAATCCCGACTTTCAGAATGAGGTTATATAAACTGTCAGCATGCCACTGCAATGTTCTTCCAAGGACAAGATGAACATTAACAGAAGAGGGCCTTTTTAGAATAAAGGCTTGGCAACATATTTAGGGGACTAAGATGCTGACACCGAGGTTGAGTTTCTTTCAAGATTAAGAAAAAAATAGAAAACCATCAGGATATTATGAAAAGATGCTATTATGTCCGGTAAACCAAAGCATGTTGCACGTATACTTGACAGAAAACATATTTCAGTCATCAGCGAAGCAGAAGGGCCAAATAAAGGCAATAAAAATATGAAAATATTCTGTGTGGTGGTTTGAAATCTGTGCACAAGCTATTAGAGATGATAAATCCAAGCTGGATGGCAGCACTTGTAAATGATCGATCCTCCTAGTTTATAAAGGGGTAATCTGTCGCCAAAGTACCTGCTAGATGCTATAATAATCTTGCCTGGAGATAGTCTGAAACGGATATTTAGTAGGCAAAAAATTAGTCTAAAAATAGTGACCCAAGTTTATGCATTTATGGCAGAAAAAGGAAGGGAATGAAAAAGGTAAAAAGATACTTAGACAAATATCTGCATTTATGGCAGGATGGGTCTTGTCATTGTTGAAGGTTTGATAGGATGTTAGTTGTCAAGGTTTCCCTGAGTGTTGTTCCCTTTGTTACGCTCTCAGTTCTGGGCATATATATGGTGCGAAAAATTCTTTATGCACTGTATACGATATAATAAAAAATAATATAAAATATATCATTCAATTATATTAGAATATATAATTATTATTTTTTAATATATATTTAATAATATATTTAATATTTATAATTTATTTTTTTATTTAAAATTTTAAATGATAAAAATATTTTTTTTTAAAAAAAAATTATGACATCCTATATGGATATTATGACATCCTATGTCAATATTATGATATTCTATATTAAAATTATAACTTTCTTATAATTTTTTTCATATGATGTCATAATTTTGATTAAGATATTTTCATTACATAAAAATTTTATAATTTTTTAATGATAAAAATATTCTTTTCTCTTTATGATATTCTATGAAAAAATTATAATATCTTGTACTGAAAGTTATAATTTTAACACAGGATGTCATAATATCGATACAGGATATCATAATTTTTTTTTAAAAAAAGAAGTATTTTTATCATTCAAAATTTTAAATAAAAAAATAAAATTATGTATATTAAATATGTATTGAAAAATGATTGCTATGTGGTTTAATTGGACAAGCCGGTATGTCCCATATAATTTTCTATACCACGGGTGGTGTACAAAGAATATATCTATACAGTGCATACTATGGGGACGGCAATGAATGTGAACGTGCAAGAGGAATCGTTAATGACATAATTCTAAGTGATAAAAAAATTACCAATTTTGATTTGTGCGCTGCTTTTGTTCCTTTGCAAAACAAAGGCTTAGCCAATTGGTGTTGTATTCAACTAATCAATAAATAAATCTTATTATTTTGATATTTGTTAAGTAAACCACGTCAAAAAGAAAAGAAAGACTTCCTTTACCAAAAAAAAAAAAAAAAAGAAATATTTTCTTAAAAAAGAAAATCAAAACTTTAAAACTCAACATTAAATGATTGAAAATGGTAAAAGAAGACCATATCAACAAAGGGCTAGAACAAATTATTGCAAAATCACCCTAAAAAAGAATGAAAAAAGTTATAGCTGCAAATAATCTATTTTTCTTACTAGTATGATATACTTCATAAGTCACTAGTTGCTGCACCTCTCCGATAGGATATGATGGGGCAGGACTGCTCCGATTGCTCGCCTAGCTAGAGTAGACAGGCATTAGTTAGGATCCCGATCACCTGCAAAGAAAGGGCGCATAAATCGAAGAAAGAGATTGTGGTTCTCTTATGAGGGACTCTTCGATGTTTAAGCTGATAAGACTGCAAATAGAATCGAAATAAGAACGCCAATGAGCATCACCTAGATGCTTCAAAGTATCAAGTTGATTGTCATCTTTTCCTATTTTGATTCCTCCATCAGCAACATTATCATCATCATCATCAATAGCTAACTTTTGTACAATCTTAGCTTGTTGAGTATTTCGTAACTTATCCTGTCACTTGTAAGAACCAGTCACAGTATTAACGATAAAAGTTAAATTCAAAAAAAATTTATAAACAACAAACACCTCTCTAGTAGCTGTAATCGAACCCAACTGTAATCGATGAGCCATGTATGCACATAATATGCATAAGGACTTTCATTGAGAAATAATGCCTGCAATCCCTTTCATTTACCTCACATGTTACTGGTCTCATCATAACCTTGATCACGTAGATTTTGGACATCAAGACCATGGTGAAAAAGAATAGCACAAATCCAAGAAAACAAAATGGCTACTGATGTGCCTTTAACATAGACAAGATCCACAACATGTTCTTGCATGCAACCTCTAATGTCAACAAAATGAAGAACAATAGCTATTTGTTCTCTCTTGGATTCATCACTTGTTTTATCAATAATAATACAAAATTTAGAATTTCCAACCTCTTCTCGTATTTTCTTTCTCACATTGTTTGCTAAAATATGCAAGATTTTTTTTTTTGAATCATAGAAGATGTGTACTTTGCATTTAACGGAGTATTCTCTAAGATAATGCTTTTTACTTCATCATTATAAAATGCTGTAAATTCAATCAACTCAAAAAAATTTTCATGATTCTTTGAATTATCAGACTCATCATGAGCTCTAAAAGCCATCTCTTGAAATGCAAGTCAGTGAATGGTATTAATTAATATTTTGACTTGAAGCCTATTCTTCTTCTTTTATTTTTCTGATTGTCTCTCTATTATCTTATTAATATGCCCAGACTGGTTTAATAAAGCTGAACAATGTCTTACAGTATTATCATGTAGGGAACATTGATTTTGTCCCATATGTTTGAGAAAAATACAATTCTTTTCACATTTTATCTTTTTTCAATTTTTGAAACCAATAACCATGAATACATCATAACCACTTTGTACACTTGGTTTCTTCAAAAAAAGATAACATGCATGACAAAATATAGCATCCTTTGCAACAGAATATTCAAGCCAAAAAAATTCAGAAGATCAAGAAGTCTGAAAATGACGACCGTGCTTTTCTCTGAAAATGGAAAAATAAAAAGTTTGATTTGATAAGATCCAAATCTCAAATAAGCCCTTCTTATTTTATCTCGTTGATTAATTGGATGATCCCATATAGGTTTGTGTAGTCCCGGATTACATTCTATATAAGTAAAATTAGGAGGATTTTCAATCATTGGAGACATAGGAGAAAAACCTTTAACCATTGAAGATATACAGACCGAATGGACTTGTTCACTCGGGTTGAAAGACTCATTATTATCTCTCTTTTGTTTTTTGTTTTGGCCATGCTCATCATTATCTCTTTGAAAACTACTTTCTTTGCTTTTCTTAAAGAAGAAATCAAGTTTTTTTTTACTTTTGATCATTCATGATTAAATTCCAAGTAAAGAATGATCTAAAACAATAGCAATTAACAAAGAAGTTATGAAAAGAATGAGCAACTCATTAATTTACTAATTAATCATATAAACTAAATGTTAGAGAATAAAATACAAGTCACAAATACATCAATTCAATTCACAATTTCAAACTAAAATTTAGCAAATAAAATTTTAAACTAAATTTAATAGAAAGAAGATAAATGAATACATATAAATTATTTAAAAATTACTCAATTTAGAGATTTTTTCTGTTGAATCACTGATACCTTCTTCGGTCAATCGATGCGACAATGTTCGATGGTGGTAGAGGGCTAGTGGAGCAATGGGATGCTAATGCTAGCTTCCTACGACTGACAACACATGATGGGGGAAGAAGAAGTGAGGGGATGCATTGGTGCTGTGGTGCAACATGTGGCAGGGGAACTCAGGGGCGCACTTGTGCAATGCCCGCGGGGGGTGGTTGGGGGGGGGGGAGTGTTGGGGGATGGGGTTTGGAGGTCGTAAGCCATTTCGTTTATCCTATTAAAAAAAATGATGAAGTCTTTACTTGACTTTGGTGCATCAATGGCCCATTTTGTTTATTCTATTAAAAAAAAAGTGACGACGTCTTCATTAGAGTTTGGCACATCAGGGGCCTGGAGTGTTGGAGTGCAAGTTGCATGAGCGGCGCATGCCGCACACATGGTGAGCTTGGGCTCTTGGGGGGCACGCATGTGTTGCATGAGCGGTGCATCCGAGGGGGGGGGGCGAGGAGGGGGTGGTGTGGGGGTGCGGGGGTTCTCAGATCTGAATTTTTTTTTTTTGGGGGGGGGGACCATGGCCCCCATGCCTCCACGTGACTCCACCCCTGCCAGAAAGTAACTTCTCAGGAAAGTTATTTCCTAAAAATAAGATTTTGATATATTTGATTGACTATGAAAATATGACTTATTATAGAGTAGCTCATATTTGGTTGAGTATTTATTTTTTTAAAAAAGTTATGTAAAATATCTATTATATCTTAATAGATATAAGAGCGTACACTTTTGCTCCTAAACTTTATATAAATAATAATATTATATTATATTAATATAAATATAATATTAATATTTTAATATAATAAATTTATTAATATAGATATAAATATAATATTATATTCATATAAATATTAAAATAATATTAATATAATATTATATTATTATTTAATATTTTATCCTAATAATCTATTGATATTTTGTAAAATTTTTGTCACGCCCCCGATCCGAGATTTGAATCGAGGGTCATGGCAACCGCCGCATACTTATAGAATACTTTTTTCATAAGCATGCAAGGCATCTCATCATGATATCTTCACAAATAGTTAAATAAATTTTTTCAATATTTAATAATCAAATCTTAGTTCAAATAACAAATCAAAATTCAGTGTTCAAAAAAAAATAACTGTCTGACAAAGTCAGCACTAAAAACAAAACTAAAAGTCTTGAATCAATTCTGAGAAAATCCTAAATCAATGAGCTAACTCCATCTCTAATCGCTCTCCCAACCGAAATCCCGCATCATGCTAATTTTCTGGATCTGTAAGAAAAACATAAAACTTATCATGAGCTAAATAGTCCAGTAAGCAGTGTATACCTTTAACTGAATAAATCAGACAAATAATACTATGCATATCAATTTACTAATAACAAATCAATATGTAATTTCATGAAATCATATTCATACTGTCAATCATATATAAAAGTCAATTCATCATAATTTTCAATTATACTTTTCTTCTTAAATTCATCAATTTCTTAAGTTCTTCTTACCAATCATGACTATGACCACATTATCCCTGTGGCAGGGTCATAATACTGCGTATCTGCTTGCGGTGAGCTGCGAATCATCTGGCAGCCAAGTCCTTTGGAACCGCTGATCTCGCTGGCAGTTTGTCGCTGGTCTCTCTGGCGACATGTCGCTGGTCTCGCTGGCAACATAAACCCTCAAGATAGTCAATTGCCAATGTATATGCCCCCATTGGCGGGGTCCTCAACACAGTTAGGTTGTCAATTTCATATTATCTTCCAATTCATATATTATTTTCAAGAATAATAAAATTAAATAATATTCGGGTCAAATCAATCATAACATTCTTTGAGATCATATATCATCATAATAATTGCTCAACAAATAACTTTAATCATAAATAATTTTCTACAATTAACTTTAATCATAAATAATTTCAATAATTATTTCAATAAATAATTTCAATCACAAGCATGCATAAATTTATTTAATTCATAATTTTACCAGATAAATTCAGTAAAAGTAAACACTACTTACCTCAAAAGAAAATCCAATTAGAAATTCTAGAAATCTCGAAAATCCTTCTCTGAACCTGATACGTCAAATATCATGTTTTATATCAAAATTTCATCGAATTAAAAAATAGCTAAATTGTTAAAATCTAATGTCCCCACGAGGATCAATTTGTCGATAACATCCAGGGTTTTCGAAATAATCCATGGATACCCTAATTATATTTATTTATTTTTATTTTTATTGCTAATTTAAATTTTTTTTTAATTAATTAATTCCATAAATCCTAAAATCTAAAGAGAGAGAGAGAGAGAGAGCAAAGAGAGTTTCTCTCTCTGCCTCCTTTTTTTTTTTTTCTTCTTTTTCTTCTTTTTCTTTTCCTTTTCTTCTTTTTCTTCTTCTTCTTCTCGGCCCTTCCCGCGTCGGAACAGAGGACCGACGTGGTCCTTCCTTGGCCGGCCGTTCAGGCCGCGACCGCTGCGGCGGAGACCGACGGCAGAGGGAGACTGCTCCCCCGGTTACGGAGGAGCAGGGCCGACGGTCGATTTCGATCGTTGGTGCCGAAAAATCCAAGGAAAAATGGCCCAAAACAGGGGTCTTTCCCGACCAAAAATCGGTGACACTCATCGCCGGCAGCCTCAAGCAAAAATACGGAAAGAAAGGGAAGGAAGAGAGGAAGGAGAGGAAGGCTCACCCCGACCTCCGGTGACCTCACCGGCGAGAAATCACGACGAGAAATCCAACAGTGTCCGCGGCTCCGATCGAGGAAAATGGGGAGAAAGAGAGAGGGAGGAGGCCGATGGTCGATTCTAAGGAGAGGGGAGACCTTCTTATAGAGGGTCCTAGGACTTCGAGAGGTCTTAGGACTCCCAATATGCTTGGGTCTCGCCGGAGAAAAAGACTCCTACCGGGAGTCTTCTTCTCGGTTTTTACTCTGTTTTTTTTTTTTTTTGTTGGGCTTGGATCCTGATGTCATGGGCTTGGGCTATAACATTCTTCACCCCTAAAAAGAAATTTCATCCTCGAAATTTTTCATACCTGTAGTCTCGAAGAGCTGGAGATATTTTTGCTTCATTTCTTCCTCTAGCTCCCAAATAGCTTCTCTTTCTGAATGTCGACTCCACTGTACCTTGACATAAGGAATGTTGCGACGTCTCAGCACCTGTTCTTTACGGTCTACGATCCGTATCGGGTATTCTTCATATGTTAGATCTTTCCTGGCTTGTACTGGTTCAAGTTCCACGATGCGACTTGGATCTGGTAAATATTTCTTTAACATAGAAACATGAAAAATATTATGTACTCCTACAAGTGAAGGGGGTAAGGCAAGTCGATAAGCCACCTCACCAATTCTTTCCAAAATCTCAAACGGACCCACATATCTAGGATTCAATTTGCCACGAATGCCAAATCTTGAGATTCCTTTTGAAGGAGATACTTTGAGAAATACATGGTCACCGACTTGAAATTCTAATTTCCATCTCCTGTTATCTGCATAGCTTTTCTGTCTGCTTTGTGCTGCCCGAAGTCGATCTTTAATTAATTGAATCTTCTCGACTGCTTGTTGAACAAGTTCGGGACCCAATATTCTTCGCTCACCAACATCATCCCAGTGAATCGGTGATCGACATCTTCTACCATATAAAGCTTTGTAAGGTGCCATTCCAATGCTAGCCTGATAACTGTTATTGTAAGCGAACTCAATCAAAGGTAGATGCTCATCCCATGAACTTTTCATATCCAAAATACAGGTTCTCAACATATCTTCTAAGATCTGAATAGTTCTCTCTGACTGACCATCAGTCTGTGGATGAAAAACTGTACTGAAGTTCAATTTTGTTCCTAAAGCCTTGTGTAAGCTCTTCCAAAACTGTGATACAAATCTGGTATCTCGATCCGATACGATGGTCACTGAAATTCCATGTAGCCTTACAATTTCTTTCATATATAACTTTGCTAGTCTTTCCAAGGTAAATCCAACTCTAATTGGTAGAAAGTGAGCAGACTTTGTTAATCGATCCACAATCACCCAGGCTGCATCATTTTTACTGAGAGTCTTCGGTAGTCCAGTTACAAAATCCATAGTGATATGTTCTCACTTCCAAACTGGAATATCAAGAGGTTGAAGTAGTCTCGCAGGTCTCTGATGTTCAGCTTTAACTTGTTGACACACCAAACATTGAGCCACGAATTGAGCAATCTCTCTTTTCATATTATTCCACCAGTACATTTCTTTTAAGTCTCTATACATCTTGGTACCTCCCGGATGAACTGTATAACCGGTCTGATGTGCCTCCTGAAGTATTTCATGCTTGAGTGCCGAATCATTGGGTACGCAAATCCTATTTTCGAACCTTAACGAACCGTCTTCATGTATCTTGAATTCAGATTGAACACCAGCTTCCACTGAATTTCTTATTTTTATTAGTTGTGGATCATCATTCTGGGCAACTGAAATTCTTTCAATGAGTGTTGGCTGAACCCTCATGTTGGCTAACCGTACTGTTGAGTCATATATTCGGATGTCTAATTCTAATTTTCTTATATCTTTTAATAATTGTCTTTGGTGTGTGATTAAAATCGCCAAATTTCTCACAGATTTCCTACTAAGGGCATCAGCAACAACATTAGCTTTTCCCGGATGATAATGGATTGTTAAATCATAATCCTTTAATAGTTCTAACCACCTTCTCTGTCTCATGTTTAATTCTTTCTGTGTAAAAATATACTTCAAACTCTTATGATCTGTAAACACTTCACACTGCGCACTGTATAAGTGATGTCCCCAAATTTTTAGGGCAAAAATCACTGCAGCTAATTCCAAATCATGTGTCGGATAATTCTGTTCATATGGTTTCAATTGTCTTGAGGCATAGGCTACTACCTTACCATGTTGCATTAATACATAGCCGAGTCTCTTTTTAGATGCATCACTATATATTATGAAACCTTCATCTCCTATTGGTATAGTAAGGATAGGGGCCGAAACTAATCGTTGTTTTAATTCTTGGAAACTCTGTTCACAAACTTCAGTCCACTCGAATTTAACCCCTTTTTGAGTAAGACGAGTCAAAGGTGCAGCTATGCGGGAGAATCCTTCTACAAATCGTCTGTAATATCCTGCCATTCCCAGAAAACTTCGAATCTCAGAAATATTTGTAGGTCTGTCCCACTGCATCACAGCTTCCACTTTTGTTGGATCCACAGAAATTCCATCTTTAGATACGATGTGTCCTAAAAAGGCTATTTTGTCCAACCAAAATTCACACTTCTTAAATTTGGCATAAGTTTTTCTTTCCTCAATATTTGTAGTACACACCGTAAATATTCTTCATGCTCCAATTTACTTCTAGAATATATCAAGATATCGTCAATAAATACGACAACAAACTTATCAAGATAAGATCTGAATATTCTGTTCATTAAATCCATAAAAGCTGCTGGAGCATTGGTTAACCCAAAAAGCATCACTAAAAATTCATAATGTCCATAACGAGTTCTAAATGCAGTCTTTGGTATGTCTTCTGTTTTAATTTTTAACTGATGATATCCTGACCGAAGATCAATTTTAGAAAAAACTTGTGCACCTTGCAACTGATCAAACAAATCATTGATTCGAGGTAGAGGATACTTATTTCTGATAGTATTTTTATTCAATTCTCTATAGTCGATACAAAGTCTCATACCACCATCTTTCTTCTTCACAAATAAGACGGAGCTCCCCAAGAAGATACACTAGGCCTTATAAAATCTTTATCCAATAAATCCTGTAATTGATCTTTTAACTCCTTTAACTTCATAGGGGCCATTCTGTAAGGAGCTTTAGAAATCGGATTGATATTGGGTGCCAACTCAATAGTAAATTCAATTTCTCTATCTGGTGGTAGTCCGACTAAATCATCAATGAATACATCCAAAAATTTATTTACGATAGGAATATCCTGTAACTTCAATTCATCATGTTCTTTATTCTTTATTGATACTAGATAACCTCTACATCCCTTTCTTATCATCTGTCTAGCTTGCACAAATGAAATAATACATGGAGGGGTGGTTCCTGTACTTTCATCAAAATTAAAAGTTAATTCTCCCGATATGTGAAAGTTCACTCTCTTTCCATGACAATCCACAGAGGCATGATAAGTAGCCAGCCAATCCATTCCTAGAATGACATCGAAATCATGCATATCCAGGACCACCAAATCTGTCGGTAATTCTCTTTCTCCTATCTTGATACTACAGGACTTGTACACACTTTCAGTACTCAAAATACCACCTACTGGTGTCTCAATATATAATTTGGTTTTCATGGGTTCACAACCTATATCATGTTGTCTAATAAAAGTAGTGGATATAAAGGAGTGTGTAGTACCAGAATCAAACAAAACTGAAGCATGAATACCAGATACAGGAATGGTACCTGTCACCACAGCATTGGAGGCCTGAGCATCCTGTTGTGTGAGTGCATAGATCCTTCCTTGAGTTTTCGACCTTTGACCTCTGTCCTTTGCTTGTGTTGATCTATTTTCGTCCATCTGGAGGCAATCTGCAATCTTGTGTCCTTTCTGTCCACATCTAAAACACGAACCACTATTCCATGGGCAATTAGAAGTCTCATGCTCTCTTCGGCCGCATCTCGAACATCTAGCTGCCATATTTTCACGATTCTTATCAGTTGCTGGCTTCTTTGCTGGAACCTTATTATTCTGATTTCGTTCTTGAGTTCCACTAAACCCATTTCTCTTCTTCTGATTCCATTCTCGCTCCGCATAAGATTCATTAACTTCTCTCTCAATTATTAGAGTTTTGTTCACAACTGAGGCATAGGTAGTTAGCTCATAGGGTACAACCTATTTTTTGATTTCTGTCTTCAGTTCCATTTCAAATTTGTGTACTCTGTCTTGCTCAATCTCAACTAATCTTGGAACAAATTTGGCTAGTTCCGTGAATTTAGCTTCATATTCTGCAATAGATCTGTTCTCCTATTTCAGGTGAATGAACTCCTGCTCTTTCTGTATTCTGACACTTCGGGGAAAATACTTATCAAAGAATTTATCTCGGAATCTCTCCCAAGTGAGTGGTATCCTATCGTGCTCATATTTTTGTTCCAGTATACGCCACCAGTTGTATGCCTCGCCTTGTAACAGATATGCTGTATAGCGGATCTTCTCTTCATCGTGGCATTCTTGTACGGTGAAAGCCTTCTCCATTTTCATAATCCAGTTATCTACTTCCAGTGGCTCGATAGTCCCTTTGAAAGCTGGAGGAGCTAGCTTCTTAAATTCGACGATATTGTTTCTCTGCATCGGATATTCTCCATGTCCAGGTGTCGGTGGAAAATGCTGATGTGGTGGTGCATGTTGTTGTTGAAGTAACTGCTGTTGTGTTTGAACTACTCCGATCAGAGTTTGCATTAGTTGAGTCATGTTCGGCTCCTCCTGTACTGTCAGAGTATTTTCGGTAGGATCATGGATTCCCTCTTGCTGAGTTGTGCCACTATTTAATTAGGGAGTATTATCGCCGAGTGGATTTGATGTCCCTCCTACCGCTCCTTGAGTATTCCTCGCTCGTCGTGGAGGCATATTGACCTATGTTAGATTTGAGATAATAACTTATCTATAATAAGGTTATAACTTATGACAAGTCAAATCATAATCATCATAACTAACCTTTCAATTTCCTAATGTCTACCCATCACTCGCTCACTCTATTCTACATGTCTCTATCAATCTACTTATGCTCTGATACCATATTAATTGTCACGCCCCCGATCCGAGATTTGAATCGAGGGTCATGGCAACCGCCGCATACTTATAGAATACTTTTCCCATAAGCATGCAAGGCATCTCATCATGATATCTTCACAAATAGTTAAATAAATTTTTTCAATATTTAATAATCAAATCTTAGTTCAAATAACAAATCAAAACTCAGTGTTCAAAAGAAAATAACTGTCTGACAAAGTCAGCACTAAAAACAAAACTAAAAGTCTTGAATCAATTCTGAGAAAATCCTAAATCAATGAGCTAACTCCATCTCTAATCGCTCTCCCAACCGAAATCTCGCATCATGCTAATTTTCTGGATCTGTAAGAAAAACATAAAACTTATCATGAGCTAAATAGCCCAGTAAGCAGTGTATACCATTAACTGAATAAATCAGACAAATAATACTATGCATATCAATTTACTAATAACAAATCAATATGTAATTTCATGAAATCATATTCATACTGTCAATCATATATAAAAGTCAATTCATCATAATTTTCAATTATGCTTTTCTTCTTAAATTCATCAATTTCTTAAGTTCTTCTTACCAACCATGACTATGACCACATTATCCCTGTGGCAGGATCATAATACCGCGTATCTGCTTGCGGTGAGCTGCGAATCATCTGGCAGCCAAGTCCTTTGGAATCGCTAGTCTCGCTGGCGGTTTGTCGCTGGTCTCTCTGGCGACATGTCGCTGGTCTCGCTGGCGATATAAACCCTCAGGACAGTCAATTGCCAACGTATATACCCCCATTGGCGGGGTCCTCAACATAGTCAGATTGTCAATTTCATATTGTCTTCCAATTCATATATTATTTTTAAGAATAATAAAATTAAATGATATTCGGGTCAAATCAATCATAACATTCTTTGAGATCATATATCATCATAATAATTGCTCAACAAATAACTTTAATCATAAATAATTTTCTACAATTAACTTTAATCATAAATAATTTCAATAATTATTTCAATAAATAATTTCAATCACAAGCATGCATAAATTTATTTAATTCATAATTTTACCAGATAAATTCAGTAAAAGTAAACACTACTTACCTCAAAAGAAAATCCAACTAGAAATTCTAGGAATCTCGAAAATCCTTCTCTGAACCTGATACGTCAAATATCATATTTTATATCAAAATTTCATCGAATTAAAAAATAATTAAATTATTAAAATCTAATGTTCCCACGAGGATCAATTTGTCAACAGCATCCAGGGTTTTCGAACTAATCCATGGATACCCTAATTATATTTATTTATTTTTATTTTTATTACTAATTTAAATTTTTTTTAATTAATTAATTCCATAAATCCTAAAATCTAAAAAGAGAGAGAGAGAGAGAGCAAAGAGAGTTTCTCTCTCTGCCCCTTTTTTTTTTTTCTTCTTTTTCTTCTTTTTCTTTTCCTTTTCTTCTTTTTCTTCTTTTTCTTTTCCTTTTCTTCTTTTTCTTCTTTTTTCTTCTTCTTCTTCTCAGCCCTTCCCACACCGGAACAGAGGACCGACGTGGTCCTTCCTTGGCCAGCCGTTCAGGCCACGGCCGCTGCGGCGGAGACCGACGGCAGAGGGAGACTGCTCCCCCAATTACGGAGGAGTAGGGCCGGCGGTCGATTTCGATCGTCGGTGCCGGAAAATCTAAGGAAAAATGGCCCAAAACAGGGGTCTTTTCCGACCAAAAATCGGTGACACTCGTCGCCGGCAGCCTCAAGCAAAAATATGGAAAGAAAGGGAAGGAAGAGAGGAAGGAGAGGAAGGCTCACCCCAGCCTCCGGTGACCTCACCGGCGAGAAATCACGGCGAGAAATCCAACAGTGTCCGCGGCTCCGATCGAGGAAAACGGGGAGAAAGAGAGAGGGAGGAGGCCGATGGTCGATTCTAAGGAGAGAGGAGACCTTCTTATAGAGGGTCCTAGGACTTCGAGAGGTCCTAGGACTCCCAATATGCTTGGGTCTCGCCGGAGAAAAAGACTCCTACCGGGAGTCTTCTTCCCGATTTTTACTCTGTTTGGTTTTTTTTTTTTTTGTTGGGCTTGGATCCTGATGTCATGGGCTTGGGCTATAACAATTTTAATCATGAATTTTAAAAAAATATTTTTTAAAAAAAATACTATCAATTTTTACCTTATAGGAAGTGTCAAAATCTATCTTCTTTATAGATTTTTATTTTTATATATTCATCTGGTGATTGAAGCCAGTAAAGGATCTGGCCGCACGTAGGCATATTGGTTCAACCTTGTTGCAACCTTCTTTTACATGTCCAAGGATGTCAGGGCATCTTTTTGTTTCTGGAATAATGTAATGGCTCCTTGTTCCTTTAATTATTTCATCAAATGATCAATGGGCACGTTGAGATGAACTTGTATATAAATATATAATAATAAGCACATATTTCCTTCCTTTTTCTTCTTTCAAGCATTGTTTAAAATAATGGTATTTTGTTGGAATGTAAATATTTTTATGGGCATCTCTTGCCGTTGGTTGAAATTTTGAAGCCAAAGTATTTTCACATGGTAGATTCATAAATGACATGTCTCCCAGTAAAGTATCTCGTTGAAGGAGTTGTTTTCCTTTTGAAAATGCATGCCTTTGTGTGTTGATAAATAAGTAGGGTCATTTAATGGTTCTATGATTAGAAAAAAATTGTATGTTCTAGTGACATTTAATAAAAGTCTTTAAGTTGGCAAACTTATTACTCTACAAGTATGTTTTAGAAAATGAGGGTTGCATGCAAGATACAAAATTTAAATAAAAATACAGCAAAAAGAAAAAAAATTAAAACTATTTTAATTCAAAACATGCATGCACTAGACCGCATCTCTAAAACACCAAGATCCCTCATAGTTAAGATTAAGATTAAAAATAAAAGGAAGAAGATTTAATCTTCACCTTGCACAAATAGATTTTCACTGTAATTTGATATTCGTAGATATCTTCAAGGTTCCTTTGAAACCGCACATGCATTCGACGTCTACAGATATCCACATATAATTGTTCTGATCAGAAGATCTTGATCTCACTGGAGTACTAGCTTCTTTGTAGAGATTGCTTCTTGAATATTGAATCTTTTTCTCTTTTTTCTTCTGAAAAGAATAATAGAAAACAAGAGTGTGTGAAGGCTTAGGGTGCCCAACTACTTGGATGTGCCTAGAGATAGAGGAAGAAGGCGTCAGATGATGGAGCGCGCACCTTCTCTATATTTTTCATGCACCTTTTTTCTTACGCGTGAACCTTTCACGCTATTCTCCCCTTTTGTGAGAGGAGATGAGGTGCTAATCCATCTCTACATCTAATCCTAATCCCACTAGAAACTTTTTAGGGTTAGGATCAAGAGTTTTGGGGTGTGAGGACTGTTTTGGATGGAGTTCCGTGGCCATCTCATTTTTGGCATTCCTTATCCCACCGCAAAAACCAAAACATCAATAATTCTTGGTGTGGTCCCTTAGGGCATGATCTCTCTTTGACCAAGTCAAACACTTGGTCAAAGGCTTGGTCAAAATCCAATGTGGTTTGTGTTGCCCAGCAAGATAACTCAAGGGAGGGTGAATTGGGTTTTCAAAAATTTAAACAAGTAATGTGCAGTTTTTCAAAATAGTAAACTGTTGGTGAGTGTTGAATTCAAATGCAATCAAGTAAGCAGAAATGTAAGAGCAATGAAAAGTTAGAGAACAAGCAACAATCTTAAATACTACAATTTTATAGTGGTTCGGTGTCCTCAACACCTACGTCCACTCTCCAAAATTTACTTGAAAATTTTACTATAATCTATCCAAGATTATAGTCGGATAGTTTTTTTGGACTCACTATCCAAAATTCAATTAATTTTACACTGGATCACCAACCACAACTAACCCCAAGCCAACTCTTGGCTTACAATCCAATTCTCAGGTTTGGATGGGCCTATCTCCTAGCTTCAAAATCCTATTGAAGCTAGTTAAAATAAAGACAAAAGTGGAACAACAATTGAAAATAAAAAGCTCCTTTAATGAGCAAAGATATCGATGAAGCTCTTGAATCTTCTTTTGTGGAAGCTTTTGAGCAGATGAGCTTATCTTCTTACTGGAGAAAATTTTTTGATTTGATGCTTCAAGTGGTTGGGAATAGAATTTACTCTTTTCAATGCACTTTGGCCTTTTTCACTTCACTTCTTGCTTCCTCTTAATGATTGATATGATAAGCCTTGTCTCCCATGAGTTTTGTAGTTGTTTCCCAATATTTGGTAGGCTAGAGTGATGTTTCAGACCATTGAAAGACTGAATATGGCCATTGAAAAGTGGACTGTGCAGTTCTAAAAATTCTGCAGAACTAACCGCAAGGCAATTTTGATTGGTCAATAGAAATACATTTCAATGGATTTTTTTTTATTTTTCTTTTTGAGATTTGAGTCGACTCGACTGACCTTTGAGTCGACTCGACTTGAGCTTTGAGTTGACTCGGCATCCTCGAGTCGACTCGACTAGTCTGTGAGTTTGCTTTAAATTTTTATCCCAAAATTTATGCTCTCTGTTATTTTCTGAGACCTCGACTCAATCAATTTGAGTTGACTCGACTCCTCCAATCGGTCAAAATTTTTTCTGCTCTGAAATTTTATTTTTTCTATTACTGTTCATTTGAGTCGACTCACGCCTAACTTAAGTTGACTCGAGGGTATGTCGGTTGAAACTCTTGCATGCCAAAATATTTTTTCTTCACTATTTTAGCTTGAGGCAACTCGGAATCACCTTGAGTCGACTCAAGGTGCTCTCCTCTGAACTTTTTGTGGGCTTTTTCTTTTGAAATTTTCTTCAATTTCAATCTTTGGATATTCTTCTCTAACCTTATTTTAGATGTGTATCACACATCAACAGCCTCCAAATTCTTCTTATTTATTCTCAATTTTATTTTTAAAATCTCTCTTGATACTCTATAATTTTTTTTGAAACATTATGTTTAGAAATTCATGTTGGATTTTAGATATTTTGCATACTTTTCAAAATAATTTTGAATTTAAGCAACAAAAATCAAGATTAAAATAGTTTTAATTCTATGCATGCATAGATCAAAATCTTATACTTATTGATCTAGTTCATATGATGATAAATAAGATATAAAGTATCTAATTTCAGAGATTAAAAATTTATTTATGATCAAATCATATACCTAAATCGTAGAACTCCTTCTCAAGTCTGGATTTGTGGATGCCTTCAGGTTCTGATGTAGTTGCGCACATGTCTGACCTTTACGGATATCCACACGAGACTTGATTTGATCAGAGGCTCTATATTCTCTTTGGAGTACTAGCTCCCTTGCAGAAAATGCTTCCTTAATAGTTGAACAAGATCTCCTTCAATCTCCAAGATAATCTCAAGAAGTAAGAAGACAAGGTATAGGAGGAAGAAGACTTGGAGAGGAGAGAACCTTTCTCTCTTTCTCCCTAGAATTTTCTCATGCCCCCAAAGAGAACCCATGCCCAAAAGAAGATTTTCATATGCTTTTTCATGTTCCAAAGCCCCTCTATTTAAATAGGCGGCATCCAAGGGTGATAAGGCTAGAGTTTGTATAAGATTGGGTTTGATCCTATCAAACCCAATCAAACTAGGAGTCCTATTTTGATCCAATCAAAATCAGATCAATCAGATTTGATCTCAAACAAAAATGAACATAAGAGAGATAGTGTGGAGATGCTTGGGCTAGTCCAACCACATGCCAAATCAGATTTGGCATTGGGCTTAAGTGGTGCAAAAAGAGAGGTGGCACCAAGGAGAAATCCTAGTCCAATTAGGATTCATTTATTTGCTGATTTAAATTCAATTTAAATCTGATTTAATCCTAACCAATTTAAGATTAGTTAGCAACCAAATTAAGTTAATTCTAGTCTAATTAGGAACTCAATGAAATCTAGATTAAATCTTAATCTAATTAAAAAATTGATTCAATTAAATTCTAGTCAAAGTAGGAATTATTCTCTTTATGAAATTTGGTTATCTCATAAACCAACTAGGCTTGATCTAATAAAATTCAAACAAATCTAAATTAAATTTTATTCAATTAAGTTTAATTTGAATCCCATAGCTCAATCAAATTGAGTCAGATAGCAATCTAATTGCTAATTGATCCTCCTACAATTCACTAACACTTAGTGAATCTTTCAATTGTAACTTTTGCATTGGATTAATCATCAATCATATTGATAATTTAATTCTATTATGATTCATAATTGTAACTCAATCATTTGATCAGTCAGAAACCTCTATTGTGTATGACCGTATAGATTCTATTCTATCTGGTGATAAGATATATCATGATCTCTATCATACTATCATTGAAAATCTTTTTAATGGATCAAAATGATTTCACTTTCACTCAATAAGGATTGTTGATCCAGAATAATTCTAGTGAGCTCTCGTAATCC